>NW_005872587.1:5875-31050 GCF_000147115.1 Myotis lucifugus | reverse complement strand
GCCGGTTTTGGGCCGATCCTGGGGGTCTGGAGTACCCAGCATTGGTCTGGCTCTGGCGAGGGCCTTTCCCCTCCGCCCCGCGCGAATTTCGACCCTGGGAACCGCGTAGGTCGGGAAGGCTTGAGCCTGTCTTACCACCAGGAACACAGAACGCGGTAATTCGTGGGCGCTCACACCTTTGCAGAATTGATTGAATGATTGACGGGTCCGTGAAGAGCGCCTCTTTTCTCTCCTGGCGCCGCCCCTCCTCCTCCCTACCCTTGAGAAAGGAAGCAACCTCGTCAATTTCATTGTAGTTAGGCTTAGCACTTTGTTCTGAGGCCACCTATTTCCTCAAAGACATCGAGGCGGATTATAGGGAAAGAGAAGGAAGCAATAACATTCTTTAAAGGACAAGGGCCTAGAAACAGACGTTTAGGGAAACGTTTAGGGTGTTAGGGAAAATTACACAAGGAAACGTGGACTCAGAGGAACTATGCAGTAGAATCTAGAGCTGAGGATCCAGGCAGCCAAGGCAAAAAGGGTACACTGGGTCTCCACTGATAAAAGGAAGGCAGTAGGCAAGTGAGCTTTTGCTCAACTTCGAAAGGACTTTATTTCATGAGTCTATAAAATAAAATGAACCCTCAATTAGCCCCCCTCCCCTCCTAAAAATGCAGAAACCACCTACATAGGATGGGATCTTTCTCTGTGGGCACTGATAAAATGCAAAGCAAAATGCAACTAAATCTTAGTCTGTGAGGGAATTTCTGGAAGATCAAGAGCAATGCTACCCAATAGAAATATGTGTCTGAGAGTGTGAAGAAAATGTCTCTTTTTAAAAAGATTTTTTATTGATATTTTAGAGAGAGAGGAAGGGAGAGGGAATCATCCATGTAGAGCAAAACATCAATTGGCTGCCTCCTGCACGCCCCCTACTGGGCCCGGAGGGTCCAGCCTGAGTCCACAGCCCAGGTGTGTGCCCTGATTGGGAATCAAACCAGCAACTGTTCAGTGCACGTACAACACCCAACCAACTGAGCCACACATTAAAAAGGAAAAATAATTAGGTGAAATTAATTTAAATATTATATTATATTTAATCCAATACATATAGAATGACATTTACATATAATGAATCTAAAAATCATTAATATTTTACTTTTGGGGTAGTAAGTCTTCTAAATCAACAGCATATGTTACATTTACAGCAGGTCTCAGTTTGGGCCAGCCACATTTCATATGTTCAATGATGTGTGTCTAAGGGTACCTGATTGGACAGCATGGGCATATTCTTAAGCATACAGTTTTCTGGTGAGCTAATTGATGTTGGAGTAAAACTAATATTATTTTTCCTTTAATTTATTTTTCATACTTTGAGGCAAAAATGCCTTTTAACAATGAATCTGACAATAGTTTGATATTCTAACCTTCCTTTTTATACGGATCTTTTAATAGAAAGGCTATCAAAAGATAAAGCATAGTAGAGTTCTTAATATTTTTTCAAGTGCACCTAAGAATCATCTAGGCATATTTGTCAAGAATGAGTTTCTGGACCCCACATCCAGAGATTCAGAACTGATACAGCAGGGCAAGGAGTGCAGTTTTTAAAATGTAAAATAAAATATAACATTTTAAAATATAAATATGTTTATTGATTTCAGAGAGGAAGAGAGAGGGAAAGAGATATAGAAACATCAATGATGAGAGAGAAGCATTGATTGGCTGCCTCCTGCACTCCCCCTACTGGGGATGAAGCCTGCAACCCAGGCATGTGCCCTTGACTAGAATTGAACCTGGAACCCTTCAGTCCGCAGGCCCACGCTCTATCCACTGAGTCAAACCTGCTGGGGCAGGAGTGAAGTTTTGACAAGACTTCTGATGTCACAAACTTCAGCCCTCCTTTGAGAAATGTTGGTGTGCTGATTAAGATAAGGAAGTTGGAAGCAGAAGGAAATGGATGAATTTGAGAGCTGAGTGGGGATAGAAAATTCGATTAGCTTTGGCTTCACACAGTCTGGGGTTTGAATCCCAACTTCACCATTTAGTACCTGTGTGATCATGGACAGATGACTTAATCTCTCTGTGCCTCTGTTTCCTCATCTGTAGGAATAGGATACTAATAGCAGCTACCTCGGAGTTCTCTAATTTTATGAAGAAGAATTGCAATAATGCATGAACAATGCTGGATGGTAGTGAGTGCTAAAAATGCTAGCTTGTATTAAGCTAAATATTACTCACATTTTTCAACAAGTTCATAGGTTTAATCCTCGTATTAAAATCCAGAAAGTAAAGTGAAGAATATGCTCACCTTTAAAGTCCTCTCTTTCTCGTTATGCCAACAGATGAGGAAAGCCTACCTGGAAACAGGAGTGACCTGAAGGTGTCCCCAAACCCTGGCAAGAGGAAGAAGAGGCGGCACAGGTACAGGGCCAGGCCATCCTCTCTGACCCTTTCCCCGGGACACACAGCATCTGAGAGTGGGTGGTCCTGCATTACAGGAGGCCCAGTGGGCTCCAGGTCGGCAGTGGGAAGGGTACAGTAACCATTTAGGAACATAATTTTGCAAATCCCAGGAGGCTGCAGGACAATCTTTGCAGCATTTAAAAGACACAATTTTGTGGGCCTTTAAAATGGGTCTTCTTAGAATGAGTTGATGAATACATTGAGGAGGGGAAAAAATGCTGAAGAACTCTTTCTTATTTGAACCAAACTTTCCAAAGGTTAATCATTCAGAAGTGGGGTATTCAGTTATTATGAGGTGGCCTTTTGGGGTGTGGACGATGGGGGAGGTAGGCACAGGGTCCCTGGGCTGGGAAGCCTGGCATCCTCCTTTGGCCATGTGTCCACATGTCCTCTGGGTCTCCCTACAGGACTGTCTTCACCACCCAGCAGCTGGAAGAGCTGGAAAAGGCGTTCAGTGAGGCACACTACCCTGACGTGTATGCCCGGGAAATGCTGGCCATGAAGACTGAGCTCCCTGAAGACCGAATACAGGTGTCTGGGGTTCCCTTCTCCTTCCCAAAGACACCGTAGAGAGCATGTTAACTTCACAGCCAGTGTGACCCACAGCCACCTCCAAACAGCCAAACACACATTCCCCCACACAGGCAAACTGAGGACCACTCAGCCGCAGGCACCATAGTGCTAGAGCCTTCCTTGTGTTTATGTAAGAGGATATCCCTTGTAACCTACACGCCTTTTTTTCCTTTTATTAAGTCACTAGAGGCCCGTTGCACGAAGATTCACGCAATAGGCCTTCCTTCCCTGGCTGCCGGCACCGGTTTTCCTCCGGCACCTGGGACCCAGGCCTTTGGTCTGGCTGCAGCCCCTTTCTTCAGTCTTCAGTCGTCTTCAGTCTTCGCTCCTTGCCTGCATATGCAAATTAACCACCATCTTTGTTGGGTTAATTTGCATACTCATCCTGATTGGCTGGTGGGCGTAGTGGAATGACACCAATTTGCATGTTTCTCTTTTATTAGTGTAGATTCTTTAAAATCACAATGCTGTGTGCTGCAACTAGAAACAATATAAAGATATATCAATAAAAGGAAGTGACCATCCATCCCTATAAAACCTCAAAGAAACCAATATAAGTAGCCTGACATGGCATTTCTGCACATTGCCTCCATGGCATATATATCTTGCCCTGAACAATGTATACACTCACATACATGTAGACTTTTGTCTTGTTTTTACAAAAAGGTATCATATTATACAACTCTGCCTCTTTGCTTGACAACACATCTTAGACATTTGTCCAGGTCAGAAGATTTGCCACAAACTACTCTTTTTTTTTAACAGCTAAACAATATTCCATCCTATTCCTTTATTAGGATAACAGTTTTCTGTGAGAAATATCACCTGCAACCCAACAACCTGAGATTAGAATGGCCCATTGACTGAGTGACCTCTTTCCAAACCATGAGAAAAACCAGAAAACATTATAGTTGACTCCTTCGCACTATGTGGGGAAGAATACTTTAATTTTGTTTTTGTCAACTCTATGGAACACTTCAGTGGAAAGTGGTCACACATTACCCCACAACGAGTCCCTGTGAGTTTTGAGTGAACAGTGAGCACAGTTACTGAAAGGTCTTGGGTCTTATGAGCTCCTCGAGTTGGCCCATTTAAGAACTCCCCGCTCAGAGACACCTCCAAGCGCCCTAGTCACAGTGTGTCCTGCCTCCTACCAGGTCTGGTTTCAAAATCGGAGGGCCAAGTGGCGGAAGCAGGAGAAGCGCTGGGGCGGCAGCAGCGTGATGGCCGAGTATGGGCTCTACGGGGCCATGGTGCGACACTGCATCCCTTTGCCGGACTCTGTCCTCAACTCCGCCGAGGACAGCCTGGCCGGTTTCTGTGCGCCCTGGCTCCTAGGTAAGGAAGAGGCTGAGAGAGAGGAAATTCAGTGGGAAAGGAAGCTCACCCCTCTGAGCTTATAGGACCAGGGGTTGAGTGGGTGGGTGGGGGGTGCCTACTGGCATCTGCTGGTCCATGGCCATACAAGAAACTGGGCCCAGTGCTGCCAGACCTTCTGACTTTTTGAGAGAAGTTGGAAGTCTGGCTTTTGATGTATAATCTCCTGATTTTAAAATGTTGTGGACAATTTTCAAAATAAAAATTTAAAAGTCCCTATGTCATCTAAATGAGGCAACTTTGCCGGCTGCACCTGGCTGGCACACACCAGCTTTCAACCCCCACCAGTGGGAGTTACCTACGTGACTCTCGCGGGGAGCCAGAGAGAGGTACTGACAAGGGCAAGTCTAACGGGACTTAGAGAAAAAGATCATAAGAGAAATTAATTGCTGACTTTAAAGATATCTGTTTTTTCCCCCCTTTTCTTTTTTTGCAAGGGATGCATAAAAAATCCACAGGGATGATAAGGAAACCAGGAAATGAAGAAAAGCTGGCTGGGTTCTGGGGCCCTGACCACCTCAAGGAAGGTTCTAGTCCAAGTCAGGCAAGATCCCGGAGCGTCGCCAATGCAGCCAGCCCTGAGAGTAACTTGGAAGATGTTGCCATTGATCTCTCCAGCTCCTCATGGCAGGAAACCAAGACGGTGCACCCGGGGGCCAGTGCTCAAGATTCGGAGGGGCTCCAGCCTAGGAAGGTGGGAGCCTTCTGAGGCCCACAGGTCCTACGCGCAAAGGTTGGACATTCTTCACTTTGGCTTTTTCAAAAAACAGAAGTTGTCCAGGACAAATCATCTCAGTTGGGTTTCCTGCTAGTGTCAGGATAAAATTCAATGCCATTTGTTTTAGGAAGACGAATGGGTGACTTGGGAAAAACTCTGTTTTGCTCTAGAGTGGAAATACTCCTTAAAGGCACTTGAACCTTTAAGTTAATGTGTGTAAACATTTTATTGTCTTCTGTAGAACTTGAGGAGGGAAGGTTTTCGTTCAAACAGCATTTTCACTGCTGGGCATCATTTGAGATTTGGTTCAATTAATGGGTTAGGTCTGATGTCCTCTCTCTGAACTCGAAAATATAAAATTACTTAACCTCCAGAGAATCAGATGTCTTCATAGATAGTGAAGACCCCATGCAGACATATGAATGAGTTATATTACCTTTATCTTGAACTTGACTTCAGACAGTTCGATTTTCTCACGAGGCAATAATTTTGCATTCTCCTGAGTTTCATTTGATATGCTATGTGTGTTGGAGTTTGTAAAAAAAACACAACGAAAACAAAGCATGCTTTCCCCTTTCTTTTGGAAATAACATGGACCATATCTAAACAATTGTTGATTATTTATAAACAGTGTTTTAAGATCAGACCAGGTTCCTTGGTCTTTTAAAATTTATGTTGGAAAGCACTTTAGTGACTTCGATTTCATGAATATTTCCTTTCCTGTATTCCCTTTGCCACTTATTTATTATGTAAAAATAAACATTGTGTAGTATGCTTGCCTGTCAAGGTGCTCCTTGTATTACACACTTGCATGTCTCCATATTATTGCTGATCCCCTGACAAGCCATCCCTCCCATTCCCTTTTAATCTGGGAATCGCTAAAGCAGTGGTTCTCAACCTTCTGGCCCTTTAAACACAGTTCCTCATGTTGTGACCCAACCATAAAATTATTTTCGTTGCTACTTCATAACTGTAATGTTGCTACTGTTATGAATCATAATGTAAATATCTGATATGCAGGATGGTCTTAGGCGACCCCTGTGAAAGGGTCGTTCGACCGCCAAAGGGGTCGCGACCCACAGGTTGAGAACAGCTGCTCGAAAGCATTTCATTCTTCAGGCTGCAGCACTCATCATGTGTTGCTTTGTAAACTCCTGAGGCAGTGGCTGTGTCTTATTCACCTGTTAGAGTCGAATCCAGAGAGAGCTGAGGGGGAAATGCAGAGCTTCCCAAAGAAGGCAGAGCCCGAAAGGAACGTGCAAGCACTACTTGCAAGGGTTTCCTCTGGAAATCGGTGCAGTCATCTGTCAGGTGGGGCCTGGTTCTCCCATCTCTCTAGGTGAGAAAACAAGGACTCCCTTCCATTGGCCTACGTCCATACTATTGTGAAAACGAAATGTCCCCTGTCCTTACTGTAAAACAGAAAATGAGATTATGCAGTATTTGTCTTTCTGTCTGACTTACCTCATTCGCATAAGGCCCTCAAAGTCCATCCATATTGTTGCAGATGACAAGATTTCCTTTTTTTCTCATGGCTGAATAACATTCAGTTGTGTGTGGATCTAGTTCTTTGTTCTCACTGAGTGGTATATAGCTGATTAACCCTAGAGCAGTGGTTCTCAACCTTCCTAATGCCGCAACCCTTTAATACAGTTCCTCATGTTGTGGTGACCCCCAACCATAAAATTATTTTTGTTGCTACTTCATAACTGTAATTTTGCTACTGTTATGAGTCGTAATGTAAATATCTGATATGCAGGATGTATTTTTATTGTTACAAATTGAACATAATTAAAGCATAGTGATTAATCACAAAAACAATATGTAATTATATATGTGTTTTCCGATGGTCTTAGGCGACCCCTGTGAAAGGGTCGTTTGACCTCCAAAGGGGTCTCGACCCACAGGTTGAGAACCACTGCCCTAGAGGAATGTATCCAGGAAGCTATATCTTGTAGTTTAGGAGAATGAACTGTGAATAACACCAAATGAGGACTTGTCCATATTGGGTTTGGTTGGTCTTGCAGGGATCCTGATTTCCAGATTTTAAAGTATACCGAGTTCCCTGGATCATATGGGTGTAGCTTAGTATTATGGTATGAGTAAAATCAAATTAGCATATTTATTTGTGTTGTTACCTTTCCTAGTTGAATAATATGTTTAACAGCCTGTGTTATAAATGGGTCCGGGTATCCTAAAATTTGAGAGGAACCCAAAAAGGGCCTATAATACATAAGTTCAAAATGATTTACTTTAATCATTCCTTTGGGCACTGGCCTGATCTGGGTCAGGGCAATTGGTGGTTACTTAAGCCAGGTCTCATGGGTTTCCTGGCGGGGTTTGGCCAATGTCTTTTTGAGTATTTTATTACATCACTAGAGGCCCGATGCACGAAAATTTGTGCAAGAGTAGGCGTTCCTTCCCCCGGCTGCCGGCACCGGCTTCCCTCCGGCACCCGGGACCCAGGCTTCCCTCCTCCGGCTGCAGGCAGGCACCCGGGACCCAAGATGGCTTCCCCCAGGCCACCCACAGGCACCTGGGACCCGGGCTGGCTTCCTTCGGCCCCGGCTTTGTCAGGAAGGACATCTGGAATAACGTCCGGAAGACGTCCGGTCTAATTAGCATACTACCCTTTTATTATTATAGAATATTCCATTTTTCCTGAGGACTGTGGGCTCCATGAAGAATATAAGACTCACTTCATTTGGAGAGCTTGTGCTATTCCCTTTCTTAGGGCCAGTGTGAAAGCCAGATCATTGTCACTTTGAAAGGCCCTGGGGGAGTCCAAACCTAGGTATTATTTCCTTAAGCAGTGACTTTACAACGTTTTGCTCCTTCCAGTTCAGCATTTGAATGCTTGAACCTATCCAGTAGAGGTATTTACTAACACCAATAAGTATTTAAATCCTTTTCCTGGACATTCCTGCAAAGTCTACCTGTCCATCTTCTCTAGGCAACATTCCTTGGGACTGGACTGCCTGACTTAAAGGTGATAATGGAGGTCTGGTACATTCATTGTTCTTTGGCACAGCTGGCCACGACACCATTAATGACTGTTCTCATGCTTGGGGCCACTGTTACCCAAACCATGTATAGAGTGCTTCCTTTCCATAATCTGTGAAATCATGGGCTTCTTTTACTATTTTCCAAGCTCGTCCTTGAGGAACAAAACCTTACTATGTTCATTTATCCACCCTTACATGTAGGAGTCTCCTTAAACCCCTTTCAACACAGTTATGACCTGAGGCTTCAAAGGAGGTTGGCAATGAAGTAGCAAGATAGAAGGTATGACAACTTTTTATTTTTATTTTTGTTAATTATCACCCAAGGATATTTTTCTATTTATTTTAGATAGAGTGGAAGGAAGGGAGGGAGGAAGAGTGGAGGGGGAGGGAGAGAGAGAAACATTGATGTGAGAGAGACACAATGATTGGCTGCCTTGACCAGGGCCTGGGATCAAACCTGCAACCTAAGTACATGCCCTTGACCGGGAATCAAACCTGTGACTCTTTGGTGCATAGGCCAATGCTCTAACCACTTAGCAACACCAGCCAGGACAGTGTGACAACTTTTTTAAAAAAATTCTTTATTGTTTAAAGTACTATGTATATTATTACATGTCTCCTTTTCCCCCCATTGGCCTCTCCCCGGCTACCCCCACCCCCAGCACATGCCCTCACCTCCCTAATGTCTGTGTCCATTGGTTATGCTTATATGCATGCATACAAGTCCTTTAGTTGATCTTAACCCCTCCCACTCCCCTGACTGCTCTCTGAAGTTTGATAGTCTGTTCGTTGCTTCTCTGTCTCTGGATCTATTTTTGTTCATCAGTTTATGTTGTTCATTATAGTCCACAAATGAGTGAGATCATGTGATATTTATTTTTCTCCAACTGGCTTATTTCCCTTAGCATAATGTTCTCCATGCCCATCCATGCTGTTGCACTTTAGAAAAATGCCTATTTAAGTCCTTTGCACATTTTTTGATTGGATTGTTTATCTTCCTTTTGTTAAGATGTACGAGTTCCCTATACTAGTAAATGTTGGAGATTAGGCCTCTATCAGTGATAACATTGGCAAATATGTTCTCCCATGCAGTGGGCTTTCTTGTTGTTTTGCTGATGGTTTCTTTTGCCATGCAGAAGCTTTTTATTTTGATGTAGTCCCATTTGTTTATTTTCTCCTTAGTTTCCTTTGCCCTAGGAGCTGTATCGGTAAAGATATTGCTACAACATATGTCTGATATTTTGCTGTTTATGGATTCTGCTAAGATTTTTATGGTTTCCCATCTTATGTTTAAGTCCTTTATCCATTTTGAGTTTATTTTTGTGTATGGTGTAAGTTGGTGATATAGTTTCATTTTTTTTTGCATGTATCTGACCAATTTTCTCAGCACCATTTATTGAAAAGACTATCTTGACTCCATTGTGTGCTCTTGCCTCCTTTGTCAAATATTAATTGAACAAAATGGCTTGGGTCGATTTCTGGGTTCTCTGTTCTGTTCCATTGGCCTATATATCCATTCTTGTGTGCCAGTACCAGGCAGTTTTGAGAACAGTGGCTTTGTAATATAGCTTGATATCTGGTATTGTGATTCCTCCAACTTTGTTCTTCTTTCTCAAGATTGCTGTGGCTATTCGGGGTCTTTTTTTTTATTCCCCAACAACTTTTTATAGTGATGTTAGAATTATCCAACAACATGGTATTGAATCATTCTCCCTCCTGTTAGCCAATTATTTCCCTTGGTTTCAAGGACCACACCTGGAAAGCTGATGAATATTCTGCTGAGACCTTCTTCTAGAGCAACCCCTAGGATTCAGGCCTTTAGAAAACAGATAAGAACCCTCATAACAAAGGACTTAGCAGGACCTTAGATGGGAACTTTACTTTTTTTCTCCTAAACTCTATGGGTCTCCACCAGACTTGCAACCAGGGAAGCAGTGGACGGCAGCAGCTTGTCCTGGCCTAATCCCTTAAACCTGTCTCCAAGGCCCGTTTTCTTCAACTTTTCAGTGAACTGAAAGCAGCCCGGCCTTGGCCCACTTCTATCACTGTGACTTTTACTTCTCAGTGAGTCCACGCAGCTCCGCATGGCTCACTTCTTTCCTATCACATTTCTAGAGAGCCAAAGTGGCACTGCTAGCTCTCTCCTGTTGCTTCTTCTATCCTAGGCCCTTCCTTGTTTCACTGTCCCCAGCTTCACTAAACATACTCTCATCTTGTGAACTTTCCTGCATGAAGTCAAGAACCCATACACTGCAGGCTGGCCTGAGGCACACCTGCTCCTGTCCTGGTCCCTTTCCAGGGACACAGTTACGTGTCCCGGCTCCTCTCAGCCCTCTGGCTTCTGGACTCCTAGAGAAGATGGGCCGAGAAGGCCTCCCCAGGGCTTGTTCCCCATGTCCCAGACAGGTGGGACTGTGAGACAGAGGATAGGCCCAGGATGCCTGGCTTAACAGCTTGGCTCACACGCCATTATTCAGACCCAATCTGCTTAAAAGAGGATTCTGGGTAGCGTGGCCTCCCTGTGCCTGTCCACCTTCCAGCTCACACCTTAGCGATGCAGTATTCTGTTCCTAAACTTCCATGGCTGCCTCTGGCTATGGGAAAACAATGGGCTGCTCCATCTTGCTGCTTCCACAGTAGGGTAAGTGCCCAGGTCAGCCCATTCCACTGCCCGTTAGCAGACGTCCAAAGCCATAGAGGCTGTGCCAAGGCTGAGTGGGGGCCACTCCTCAAAGAGGGGGCAGAGCTTAGAATATTTCAACTCCCAGCTACCCCAGAGCTTTGGAGGAGAAAGAGAGAGCTAATAGACTGTTCCCCAAAGAAGCTGAGGTCTCATGAGTCTTCATGACTAAATTGGGCTCTGACAGAAGGGAATTCATGACTGTGCACCTTCTCACAGTCAGTGATCTCAAAACCATCCTTCAGGTACAGAACACCACCTCCACACAGTGATGTCAGACCTCAGGTGATCTGCTCATCTCAAGGCTACTGGGCAGTTGTCTACTGTTTGAGTAATACTTTAACAGGTTGTCTATACATTGCCCTCTGACTTTTCCTTATGTCCAAATCGCTGGACTAAGATGGTCAAAAATTTCTGTGGGTATAGTTCTCTGGTCTTTCAGGACCCGATGGAGTAGGGCCATGAAACATATTCCTTTATCCTTGTGAATCAGTACTTCTACTTTTTCTTGATTTAAATATATAGTAGCCCCCAAGTTACTAGTAGGTCCTTCCTAAGAAGTAAATTGGGCACTAGGGTACATAGAGGATTGAGTGTGACAGCTGTGTTGATTCTCTTTCGTAGGTGTCTGGCTCTCCTGACACCCCTTTAATATAATTCTCTCTCGGAGACGGGGGCCCAATGGGTAGTACAAACAGAATAAGTGGCTCCAGTATCTAATAGAAATTAAATGTTCTCCTCTTCTATATTCAGATTAACCCAGGGCTTCTCATGGGGGTTAAAATGTTACCTTTCAGAGCCAAAGGGGAGCCCCTCCAGGCCTGTCAGTCCTTATCTTCTATCTGAGTAACTGCAAAGAATTAGGAGTGTCCCATTCCCTCCTTCTCTAAAGACAGTTGTCGCACTCTCTTGCAATACGAACATTGGTCAGGCTCCTGCCTTGCTGTATGCCTTTGGCTGGTCCCGTGGTGGGGGCTGGGGTTACTCACCCAAGATGGTCTTCAATCTGTCATCCCCAACTTTCCTGAAGCCTGGAGGGTGACAGCCAGAAAAGTGGCTTTTTTTCCTCCTCTTTTTCTTCTTCCCTTCTTTCTTCTGCCACATCCTTGTTGTTAAAAACCTTAAAGTCTGCCCTAGCTGGTTTGGCTCAGTGGGTAGAGCATCGGCTTGCGGACTGAAGGGTCCCGGGTTCAATTCCAGTCAAGGGCACGTGCCGGGTTGTGGGTTCGATCCCCAGTCGCGGACATGCAGAAGGCAGCCGATCAATGATGCTCTTTCATCATTGATGTTTCTACCTCTCTCTCCCTCTCCCTTCATCTCTAAAATCAATAAAAAAGTATATTAAAAAGCAAAACAAAACAAAAAAACCATAAAGTCCACCTCTACCAATTGGTTGAGTTCCTGTCAAGCTCATTCTGTTTACAGCTGGTCTGCAAAACACTATGCTAACATTTAGCAAGAACAGCATTTTATAAGAACTGTCCAGATCTCGAGACCCTTGTGCTATCTAACACACTCTCTCTCTATCCTTCTGCATTATTTGAGTTTTTAATGGTTAAGATGAGTTAAAACTCACTACTTGAGTTTTAATTTTTAATAATTTGATACTTTTTTTTAAATAAGGGAAACATTTGGAAGGAAGCTATTTTGGAGGCAAGCAGGCATGTTAATTATTTTTTTAAGTCCTTTGAGTAGTGCATATAGATTGAAAGTCTGTGCAAGACTTAGGAAAGAGTCCTTTGTGTCTAGAAGAGAAAATCATCTTCCAGCTGCTCAGATGTGGTGTCCTAGGAATCTACATTCCTAGGTGAGTGGCCAGAAGGTCCAGAGACCTGCCTTCTTTGTGCTCTGTCATCCCCGCTAATGCACTCTGGGCCATTGATTCTGAAACTGCTTTCAGATTCTTTGGGCCTCATTTCGGAAGCTGAGTAGGGGCTGCCAAGGTTTTCAGAATCTTGCGAATGGGACCAAGTTTGGTTATGGGGATGCAACTTCTCTGGCAGCTCCAGGAAGACTAGCCTCTCTCAGAATTGTTTTGAAACTCTGTTTCCAACGTAAAGGTCTGCTCATCCAGGCCCCTATGGACACCGTTTTATCAGAGAGCACACGGGCTCCTTCCAACCCCGTTTTGGTGCACAATCACCTTCAGTCACACCCTCTGATGTTGGCTCCTTCTGGGAAATTTCTCATGAAGCAGTGCTCTGCCTAAATAAGCATGCTAATTTCCCTTGGTCATACTGATGATCCTTGTTAGCAGACACCCCACTTGCAGAGCTCTCTGATATGCAAAGGGTTCAAGAACATTAGAACCTCATCTCCCAAGTGTATGTTTTTTTCTCCTATCTGTCACCTAGTTGATGAGAGGAAAACCATAGTCGTGACATATAGGTCCAAGTTACAGATGTAGAAACACCTCTCCATATTAAAGGTACTTGTTAAAGGTGCGTATTAGAAGAATTTTACACAAGTTATGACAAGAGGAAAGTGTAGAAACCTATGGAATTGTTCTGACATTTTAGGGACCCTTCCCCTTCTTAAAAACTCACCCAAAGCTGGTTGTCTTTTCTCCCTCCTTTCATTAATTAACTAGTTAATTAATTAACATCTTTGTGCCAACTCTTGGCAAGCATGTACTTGTGCTTTTACCATGACCTGTAGGTTAGTAGCCGTCTAAATTCACAGCTTGGATGTTTTCATATAGAGGATTTTTATGTTTTTCATCCCTCCAACTCAACCTCTTAATCACAAACCGTGGTTTTTTCCTCTTTCACTGCTGATCTTTGAAATGTCTCCATTCACCTAATTGTCCCCTTAGCCACCCTTCCAGCCAGTCTCATATTTCCATTTCAGGACCTCTCTTTCATTCCCTTCTGTCTACACTACCTCTTTTCTCTTTCCCTCTTCAATACCCTGTCAGTTTTGTACGAAATTTGCATCCAATTTTGAGCAAAGGGACTAGAGATGCATTTCAGTATGGGAGGTGGGGAGATTCTGGGATCTCTTGTAATGCCATGTATAGGGAGCCCCTGGAGGTCCAGGTGTTCTTAATAGTGACCAATGTAAGCCCAACGTTGCAAAGGAGTGTGCGTGTGTGTGCGGGTGGGGGACCGGGGGAGGTGGTGGTGGTGGTGATAGAAACCCATTTTTTAAAAACCAGATAATACAATGAAGAGTCCTTTAAGAAATTTCTGATTGGGACACTCCTCTGCTCCATGTCACATCTTCTTGAACATCTTTTGTTCTAGCTGCTGGCTGCTATGTTGGGTGTCTCTTGCTTTCTGCCTGGAGTTTATCAGACACTGAGCTGTGGATGCTTCTGGGAACCTGCCTTGTACTGTACTTTCATCTGTGAGACCTGGAGTGCAAGGAAGTTCACAGAACATAGGCAAATCATGACCAGTGAGGGGTAGAATTCCTGTGCTCTCCCTTCTAACTCTAAGTGCATCCTACACATCATCTTTAAGATTCTGGTGCCCACAGTGGGACAGACTGGAGAATGGTCCCTTGCTTGGTGTTTCCTCCTTTTCTGTCTCATGCTCCTCAGTTTCCCACTCCTTCACCTGGACCAATTCCCAGCCAGGCGACCTGCTCACAAGCCCTTGTCTCAGGTGGGGGTGGAGGTGGGGCAACATTCCTAGCCATGAGAGAAATATTGCACCTGAAAGAACTATTATAATCTAAAATTCCATTTGAATACACAGACTAATTTACTAAATTTGGTCTTGAAAACAAAACTTGAATTAAATAAAACTGCCACTTTTATAAATATAAGTGATGTCCAGTAACTATTCCATTTTTTTGTTGGTGTCCTTAATCTTCACTGAAGTTATGTTTTCTGTTTCTGTTTCTAGTTAATCTAGAATTTTTTAAAATATATTTTTATTGATTTCAGAGAGGAAGGGAGAGGGAGAGAGAGATAGAAACATCAATGATGAGAGAGAATCATTGATCTACTGCTCCCTGCACACCCACTACTGGGGATTGAGCCCGCAATTGGGGCATGTGCCCTTGACCAGAATCGAACCTGGGACTCTTCAGTACACAGGTCGATGCTCTATCCACTGAGCCAAACCAGCTAGGGCATTTAACATGCCTATTCAATTAAACTTAAAACTCTCGCAAACATTGGAAGGATTGTAGGATGCTACTTTTGATTTTTGTCATTAACTTCCATGCTCTTGTTGCTCAGGATTTTGTCCCTATCTTGCTTGTTTTAATGCAATGATGCAGCTATTATTGTTACACTTTCATATTGCTGTTTGTTTTGATTTATCCACAAGTGTAACCATTTCCTTGCTCATTGTTCTTGTGGGCAAAAAGGGTCCACAGACTAAACCTGACAAGCTCAGGGAAGGCCTGCTTGGTGGCTTTATAAACTCAGAGACCTAAACTAACTGCAAAGGATGATCTGAAATGAAAACTTATTAATTATAAGCAGTTTATGGCAGGAAGTCATGCCTTAGGCTAGAATCTTCCCCGACAAAACTCAGTCTTTACCTTAGTTAAGCCTGTCTGTTGTCTTTTTGCACCAATGATACCGTACCTTTGGAATGTCAAAGTAAGTTCCTTTTTCTGGACCCCTCAAGCACAAATACCATACCAGAGTGGGAGACCACAAATTCCCTCATTGTTATTGAGTTAATTGTTGACTAACTATCCTGTACCCACTTATGTGAAAGAACTTTATGTCCGTTATTTTACTTTTTATCCAGTCTCAGAAGTTCTGTCTCCCCCCACCTTCTTTGCATTCTCCCACCTCCCTAATCTATCACCAGTGGATTTCATGTAACCCACTTACATCCTCTGTTTTGATTATAATATATAGAGAAGGGTGCAGAACTGCCATTTTTCTGGAGCATATTCTCAATCCTTTGAGCTTTTGCTTCCTGGCAATTGTCAGTTTGGCTCAAATAAATACATAGAAATTTTCTACCGGTTTGAATGTTTCTTACATTACATTCTTGCATTTCAGATATCCCTCCACTGCTAGCTGTCAATGTAATCACCATTCTTGTGTCAGTGATCTGTCTTTTCTTTCTATTTTTCAGACCTGCTGCTTGTCTTTTGATAGTTTCACTATGATGTATATAGGTGCTGATTTCATTCCAACTGGCTTGGAATTTGTGTTCTTTCTGAACCTGAGTATTGTCTTTCATTAATTATGGGGGAAAAATTTAATTCATCGAATATCGCTTCTTCTCATTCTCTCATTCTGGACCTCCAAATGTGTGTGTGTGTGTGTGTGTGTGTGTGTGTGTGTGTGTGTGTGTGTTCCACAACCTGTACACGCAGACCCAGGGGAAAGCCTGGAGACTGAAAATAGACCTCTGAAAACAGAGAGTAGGGAAAGATTGAAGAAAGTCTGGCAATTAACAGAGTTTATTAAAGCAAACACATCCAAAGTGCATCTTGAGCAGCTGCAAGACAAAGTGGTTATCCTGTGGGCTGTTTGACAGGCACTAAAGAGTTCTATGGAACAGGGCAAGATGGATAGGGTACTGCGCTGTGACCTGTCCTAGGGATGGGGAAATGCCTGAAGTGCTTGCCCCAGAAAGAAACCAGCACACAGGGGAGAGCTGCTGGTTTATGTCAGGAGGAAAGTATCGATCACCATCAGACAGTCTCGGAGGGTTTCCAGGAGGCCCTCTGTCTGGCCTGGGTCTCGCTGGAGGGCCTGGCAGCAGTCACGTCACGGAACTGTCTCTCCTTCACATCGTATCTGGCATCCTCTTTTCCAAATGTTCTATCCTTTGGACTCTGTGCTATAATTTGTATTTATTGGGGAAATTTGATTAATTCATAGCTATTACGGATATGATGCTTGGCTATGTCCCTTGATCTTATTTTACATTTTTCAACTTACCGTCCTTGCTTGCTCCTTTTCTCATCCCACCCTTTCCAGCTTTATAAAAAATCGATTAACATTTGTTCCATTTCCCTCACCAATGGTTTTGAAGTTACACTCTGTTTTTTAGCTTTCTAAGGATTATCCATAAGTTTTAAACATATATAGCATATGTTTCTGTAAACATCTGGTTCCACAGTGCTTATATCACACCCCGTCCAGACACAAACCTTTGCATGGTTTTACTTTTCTCTACCCTTGCTTCTTCCTGACTCCCAACCGAACACCTGATGGCTTCCCCAAAGCATCTTCCTGCTGCTCACATCATCTGGCTTCCCCAGCTCGCATTCAGCTTTTATGTGTGTTTTGGGCTGTAATTTCTTCCTTTAATTCCACCTTGTTTGCCTCTCATCTGGCAGAAATCCTCCTCAGGATTTCTCTTCAACTAAGGTATTATGGATGTTCCCCAAAAGTCATATGTTGAAATCCTAAACGAGAGAGAGAGAGAGAGAGAGAGAGAGAGAGAGAGAAAGAGAGAGAGAGCGAGCATTAGGAGGCATTATTGTGGGGCCTATAGGAGGCGATTAGATCCTGAGAGTGGAGTACCCTGAATGGGGTTAGTGCCCTTATAAAAGAGGTCTCTCACTCTTTCTGCCACATGAGGACAGAATGAGAAGACTGCTTTCTATACACTGGAAAGTAAGTCCTCACCAGACACTGAAGCTGCCAGAGCCTTGATCATGGGCTTCCCAACCACAGAGCTGTGAGAAATAAATTTCTGTGTTTCAGCCGTCCAGTTTCATGTTTGTTTGTTGTTGTTTTTTTAAAATAATTAAGCCAAACTAAAATACAAGGGCTTTATCTTCCCCAACTTAACAGATTTTTAAATAAATCTTTTCAGTTATTTCATATACCCAGTTTGCCACCTTGATTGAGCCTCCCATTTAGAATAGATCTCTCATCCCCCTTGAGTCCAGGACTGCTAATCAGTCACTGTTGATTAGTTCACTAAAGAGACCAAGAAGTGACTAAGACTGTTCCAAGGAGCCTCATTCAGGAAATGTTCCTGGACTTCTTTTGATGTTGACACGATTACAAGGAATGTGTTGTGTTCTAGTTGGCATGTCTTGTAGATCAGTGGCCGCCAACCAGTGGTCCGAAAGGTTGGCGATCGCTGCTGTAGATTACAAACATTAAATTCCTCAGATGATAGGAAGGTAGAATTCATCACCAGGTGGCAGTGTTGGCCAGCTTTAAAATTTCTCAAATTCAGTGAGGTAAGAAATTTGATTAACTATATTAGATTTATTTTGTTTTCTGTCATTCATCTTTCCAGTCAATGAATCAATCACTATTTATTGAGCTCCTGCTCAATCAATATACAGCCTCTTGAATCCCCACACGGTATTTTTTGGGTGCCCTGTTTAATCTCTCCTGTCCTCAGAGAAAGCAATGTCCCTCCAGGCAGTCAGCACAGTCTGTGGTCTGACCCCTTCCCTGCCATGGACCCTGAGGTTTGAAAGGTTGGCGATCACTGCTGTAGATTACAAACATTAAATTCCTCAGATGATAGGAAGGTAGAATTCACCACCAGGTGGCAGTGTTGGCCATGGTCTCTGTCTCAAAGTCATGCCCATGTCATAAGCTCTCCCTCATGAGTTGACTGAGCTGAGAGGCTGGGGAAGCCCATGGTTCTTGAGGTCACAGGCAGCGATGGTGACAGCTGAGGCAGAAAAAAGGGGCCCAACAGCTCAGACCTGTCCAATAGCTGCTCCCTGGTCCCCCTCCTTCCCCTCATAGCCTCTTATGGAGGAACCAAGCAACCAGGGTGATCACTGCCAAGCAAGCATCTGAGCAAGGATATCTGTTGGACTGAGACCTCAAAGGGGTTGGGGCAGGCTGCTGGTGGGCACTGGGACATTGGGCTCAGAGTGTGTGGACTGGACAGGCTTCTGCCAGATGATGAATCCATAGGATGGACCATGAGGACAAGTGGCCTTTTTGGCACGTGTGGGAAATCCACATGCTTTTCATTGATGACTCTGTCATCTTGCTTCTCTGAGTAGTGCTGCACTTGGCCACCCCATCCCATTTCTCCTTTGTTGTACAGGCATCCTCCTCTCATCTCCCCCACTGTGACTCCTCATTCAAACTCAAATTAAAGGACACACCAGCAGCTAGCTGAGAGCACCTTTTCCTAGCTGCCCACCCCCTTGATTTTCCATTCTATGCAAGTCAAAATACAAAGCTTTCAAGCTGGAACTGTATGACATTCTTGGAAGCATTGGACCAGAATTCCGCCATTGATTCTTGGTTGCATTGAAAGTGAAGGATGAAGTCAGTTCTAGTTGGTCCAGCTTTAAAAGAAAACCACAGAGGGTATTCCTGACTGCCTCACTCGGCTGTGAGCTTGGGCCCAACAGTCTTGTGAGAAACAGTGGCTGGTCTGGGGGACTGCGCCCATCCAGGTGGGGTGGGGCAGTCTACTGAATTGGAAACAAAGGAAGGCAAGGAATGGGGGAGGGGGTCAGGCTTGAGCTCTCCAAAGCTGAAGCGAAACACTCCTCAAACACACCCATGGAGCCCCCGCACTGGCATTAGCTGTAACCTAGGGAACCAGAAGGAACTTGGATATTTAGTCTGACATACCCTCATTGGTATGAATGCACCACCTGGGATTTTAGAGCTAAAGGATTCAGAATTTGGCTCACATTTGTTCATTATATAGACGAGAAAACCGAGGCTTGGAGATATTGAGGGACTTGCCCTGTGGTGGGCTGGGTCAGAACCAAGAGTCTAGTCCAGGCTCCCTGTCCAGCACTCTGTCCACTCAGCTTTCTCAGGTTATAAAGACAGGGTTTGATCCACGTGTGATGGTGGCCACTTGCATCTGGCTTCAGAGTAACTTGTGTCTGTGTGATCACCACTAATAATGCCACCCTGGCCTTGAGTGAGAGCAGGAGTAGGGAGTGCTGTCTCCCTGGCAAGGGTGTCCACTCAGGAGACCAGGAAGAGGGGATGTGGGCTGGGGGTCCTGGGTCCCCTTGGCCCTGTGCACCTGGTGGTTAGGAGACTGGGTTTTTCCAGGTGTCAGTGATTAGCAGTCACAGGAGATGCTGTTGTCTTCTCTGATCATTCTCTTGACCACTATTGGCTAAAGGCATTTCATGGAGGCCACAAGGGAATCCAAAAGTGGAAGCAAGTTAAGAGTTTACAGGATTTGGTTTGATGGAATTTAATTAGCGCGTTGCTAGAGCTAACAGGGAATGGACCCTGCCATGAGGTCTGGTTGCTCCACAGTCGCACTGCTCTCAGATGGGGGGGGGGTGTCCCCCAGCTCCAGGGACCCCTCTGAGAACACACAACTGCCAGCCTGGCACCACCTGACGTTGGTCCTGCTTTTCACCTCCTGTGTCTTCCTGCTCTTTGGTGGTGAACCTGTTCATCCTGGAGTTGCTATGCATTGTGAGGTAAGCCCCACAAGGATCGAGTGTTCGACTTACAAGACAGAGGCAAAGGTTTTGCTGCAGCTCTATGGGAATCACGGAGTTCTCCTCTCCCCCCCCCCTCGCAGATTACATAGCCTCCCCACATGTCATTGCTACCACTGAGTTCATGGAACATCAGGAAATGGGAACTGGAAGGGAAGGTGAGCCCTTCACTCTCAAGAAGCTACTCCCATACTCCCAGCCAATTGGGTCCTCTCCTTTCTCCAAACCCCTTCAAGGCTTTGCTTGTGGATTTTTTGGTTTTGTTTTGGATTTGCTTTGAATCTCTGTTATTTGAGCTGGTGTCTGTCTCTCTGTTCTTCCCCACACTCCTTCCCCAATCATCATCTTGAGTTCAAGGGCAGTGTTGCGTTCATCCTTGTTGAGCTGACAGCCCCCCGTGGGCTGTGCACACAGAATGGGCTCCACAGATACTGTTTGTGTGTCATTGAAACGAAGAAATGGGGGAATGAAGAGAACAGGTAAAGGAATATATAGGGAAGAAGCAGAGTGCTTTACAGGTTCATTGAAGGCACCTGACTACAGTGAACAGATTTGGTGACTCGATGCTCGGTCTTGCTGACTGGGGGCAGGTGGGTCTCCCAGGGGATCTGTTAAAGCAAAGACTGGCATCCAAGTGCTACATCTTTCTAAGTCAGTGGTTCTCAACCTTCCTAATGCCGCGATCCTTTAATACAGTTCCTCATGTTGTGGTGACCCCCAACCATAAAATTATTTTCGTTGCTACTTCATAACTGTAATTTTGCTACTGTTATGAATCGTAATGTAAATATCTGATATGCAGGATGTATTTAGGTGACCTCTGTGAAAGGGTCGTTTGACCCCCAAAGGGTCGTGACCCACAGGTTGAGAACCGCTGCTCTAAGTAATATTGGTTGTAGGACCTATGAAGACAAATGGCAAAAGCTGTTACAACTAGAAGCTTTGGCCCTGGCTGGTCTGGGTCCACGGTTAAAGCATCAGCCCATGCACCAAAGGTTTGTGGGCCTGATTCCCAGTCAAGGGCTTGTGCCTGGGTTTCAGGTTTGATCCCAGCTCCAGTCGGGACTGGCCCAGGAGACAACCAATTGATGTGTCTCTCTCACATCGATGTTTCCCCCTCTCTCTCTCCCTCTTTCCTTCCCTCCCTTCCACGCTCTCTAAAAATCAATGGCAAAAATGTCTTCAGTGAGGATTAACAAAAAACAAACAAACAGAAACAAAGAAATGAACAAAATAAACTAGAAGCTGTGGAGGCAGAAAGCTCAGGCTCTACCACTTGGTAGCTGTGTGGCCTTGAGCATCTATCCTCTCTGTGCTTGTTTTCTTATATGTAAAGTGATGATCAAAGCATCTGTCTCTCAGGATTGTGAGGGTCAGCAATTGTGGCTGTACCACCATCTCCAGTTAAACCTCAGGTCTGGGATATAAGATTCCTTCAGGTCTGAGATATAAGGTTCCTGCAGAAAACCTCCCCAGTCCTTCCTAACTCTGCAGCTTTCAGGGCTGGAGGGCCCTGCTCACGTTAAGGCTAAGGGGGGCTTCCTGGGGAGGAAATGTGATCAGTGTAGCCTGCTGTTCTCCCAGAACTATCCAGGCCCCACAGGACACAGCTGGTGGGCATGGCTAGGGCAGGGGTGGGTGGCTCCACCTTGTTCTAGTTCAGGGAGACCTGCTTCCAGGACACAGCAGGGACAGCCTTGGCCTCAGAGGTTGTGATGCTCACGAGGAAATCTGGTGACTTGGGCTGTAGGAAGTGCAATTCTGTGCCACCTGGTGGGTTCTGAGGTGTTTTATGTACATACAGTGGCTTCTTTATCCAGCCTGAAGGAAATGGGGTCTATGCATGTGTTTATTTAAAGAAGAGTCCATTCTATGTGCACTCTTCATTGTTCTCTCTGTAGGGCCTCTTCCTCTGGAAAGCTAGACCCTGCTCCCTTACAGCATGGCAGCTGGGTTCCAAGACAGCAGGGGTGGCTCTGTGGCCTCACAGGGCCCAAACCTGGGGCTGTCAGAGCAGCATTCTCACCTCATTCTGTCAGAACAATCCAACATGCCAGGTTCAAGGAGGGGGACAGGTGCACTCCTCCTCTTGATGGAGTGCACCTCTCACACACTTACCCAGTGGATACAGCATTGGTGGCCATCTTTGGGACCCCTTGCCACAGTCATGGCCTTTCTCTATTTACAATTTTGTGTATTTTATTAAAAATGAGGGTTCAGGCCCTAACCGGTTTGGCTCAGTGGATAGAGCGTCAGCCTGCAGACTCAAGGGTCCCAGGTTCGATTCTGGTCAAGGGAATGTACCTTGGGTGCGGGCACATCCCCAGTAGGGAGTGTGCAGGAGGCAGCTGATTGACGTTTCTCTCTCATCGATGTTTCTAACTCTCTATCCCTCTCCCTTCCTCTCTGTAAAAAAAAAAATCAATAAAATATATTTTTAAAAAAATCAAAAAATGAGAGTTCAGGCCAAGTGGTGATTCGATATTGAGTGGGGAAAATAGCGGGTGCTGGGTGTTGGTGCTGCTACCCCGTCAGTCCATGTGCTCTTTAGTAAGTCAACTGATTCATTTGGTCTCAGTCTCCTCATTCGTTCCAGTAGAGGTTTAAGATGGGCAGGAGTTGACAGCACTAAATACCTTTTAAACTAAGTAAAACAAATGCAGATCAAGTTCGGCACAGGTCAGCGCACATGTCGCACATGTCGCCTGCTAGCTATTATCACTGGTTTTCCAGCCTTAAAACCCTCTCTTCTGTGGCAGGAAGCAGGTATTCGACATGGCCCGGGGCTAAACGACAGCAGAACCTCCTTGGAATGGCAGGGACATTCCCTCTGCGAATCTCACAGCTAAGCGGGCAGAATCTTGCCTAAACCCAAAGAACTCAACCAACCAGTTTTCAAAAACCCCCTTTCCCATGTTCGTGCCTTCTTTATTATGTGCTTTCTTCTTGGGTGTTGAAACATTTAGGAGTCTGGCTGAGACAAGTTTCTATGAGTTCCCTTCTCTCCTTCCTGGGTTGACAAGAAAAACACCACCTCTACTATGAAGCTCCCAGGTGCTGATTCCAGGTGTGGACCTGAGAAAGAAGATACCTAATAAGATGGGCTCCTGGTGGCTAACTGGATTCAGACAAACAAAAACAGAGCTTAGCAGCCATTTGCACACAGGGGCCTCTCATGCAAATGGCGCTTCAGGGGGAAGCCTGCAATAAGCTAATGCCTCCTGCACTCAACTGAACTGCACTGTGTTCCTGCCCTCTGATCCTGCCCTTTATAAAGAAATCCCTGGAATCCTATTTCAACCAATAGGACTGAGACTTTCCCTTTCCCATTGGATCGGCAGGGGTATAACTCCCTCAACATCTTCACTGACCAATCAGGGAGGCACCATTCTGACCAATCAGGACAGTGCCTCTTGGACCAAACTGAGAGGATTTGGAGTCCTCATTTGCACCAGGGACCAGAGGCAAGGGCTTCTGTTTATAAGTCAGCTCTCCTCTGGCTCTGGGAGTGCACTGTCCCTTTCCACCTTAAGACTTCCTTTCCCCAGAGGGAAACACCAACGATGTCTGTCTGGAGAGGGAGCAGAGCTGTCTAGCTGGAGCGGTGCTGCTGTTGCATAGCTGTGCTGTGTCACAGTTGAGCTGTTTGCATTGAATAGTTTCCCTCTACCTCAAACTGGGGATTCCTATTGGCCTTTGACGCTTCCGACAGAATCTCGTTTATTCTTCACGGTAGCAGGGGAGGGAGGTACTACTCCCGTTTTCTACAGAAGTAAAATGAGGCACAGAGAAGTTCAGGAACTTGCTCAAGATCACAGAGCTGGAAAATCCAGGGGCTGAACCCAGGTCACGGAGACTGAGGCAACTGGAGAAAACCCCAAAGCTACACAGTTCCAAACCAGGCCGTTGGGTGATAGAAGCAATGGACCCCAGGTCCCCACAGCCTCCTGGCCGGTGGCGCCTGATCAGCCCGTTGAGCCCACGGGGGCTACTGGAGTTTGTGTGTGAGGACGTACAGACGGGTCTGGCATGAGGGGCGTGGGGGCGGCGGTTCTCTCTGAAGAGCACAGAGATTACTATGCAGACTTCAGCCTGAGATACGAACCGACCTGACTTGGGTTCTCACGCCCACCTGTGCACTTCGCTGCGTTAGTGGATGGTTCTATGAGGCTCCGGCCCCGGAAGTCCCGGGCGCGGGCCCAGCCTGGACGCACGTGTCCCCGCAGTTCGCTTTCCGAACCCGACACACAAACTGAAACTAAAACGGCCAAAGCTCCGCCGCCGGCCCAGAGGGCAGGGAGCGCAGGCAAGGGGTCCGCCCTCAGCCTCGCCGGGGCGGGGACTCCCCAGCGCCCCTCCCCGGGCCGCTTTCCCTCCTCCTTCGCGGTCCCTTCTCTAGGGGGAAGGGGGGCTCTGAAGGCAGCTTCAGGCCAGGAGGGGTCCGAGGAGTGGGTGGTGGCGGGAGGGCGGAGACGGGGCGGGCCCTCGGAGAGAGCGACACCCCCCTCCTCCCCACCGACTGGGAGTCTGGCTAGGGGTGCAGAGGCCTTGGGGCGCTGGGGAGATGGCGGCGCGCAGTGTGGGCTGCGGCGTCCGGCGGCTCCGGAGCGTCCTGCAGGGACCTCGGGGGTGGCCGCCCGGCGGAGGGATCGGGCCGCGCAGGGCGGCCTCCGGGCCCCGGGGCAGCGCCCCCTGCGCCGGGGCAGCGCCGCCCGCCTCGTACCCCGCGCTGAAAGCGCTGGCGGAGCGGCAGCCCGACGCCTTTCTGGGGGCCGCTGGCGCGCGAGACGCTGGTGTGGGACACCCCCTTCCACACCGTCTGGGACTGTGACTTCAGCAGCGGGCAAGATCGGCTGGTTCCTGGGCGGCCAGCTCAACGTGTCCCGGGGAGTGGGCGGCGGGGACCAGGGCGCCCCCAGCTCAGACGTGCAGGAGGCCGACTCTGAGCGCAGCCGTCAGGGGACGGTCGCTGGCCTCGTGGGCCCGGGACTTCCGGACCTCCGAGTCCCTCAAAGCCTCCCCTCCTCCGCTGTCACGCCGG
>NW_005872587.1:0-5752 GCF_000147115.1 Myotis lucifugus | reverse complement strand
GGTTTCAGTTGGGTTGCTCAAGCTGCTGGCCTTCCTGGCCTTGCCGCTTCCTCCAATGGTGGCGGCTTCAAGGGAACCCGGCGGGAGCAGCAGGCGACACCCGGGGCAGGCTGGGGTGGTGGGTGCCGGGTGCACAGGAGCCGGGACTTCCCCGTACTCTGTGTTACCACCAGCTGCCCGCCCGGCGACTGGCCTGGGGAGATATGTTGCCCAAGTAAACAAACCGAGCGGTGGCGCGTAGGCTGGGAGGAGGAAACCCAGGGGCCAGCAGCTGGAATCACTTATCTCCTTGCTCCCTGGCGGTGCCTGTGGGAGGGAAGACAGAACGGCGGGGCCTCCCAGCTCTCAGTTTCAAATGACCGTGCCCCTCCCAATTCCCCCCCCGCCCCGCCCCCAAACAAAAAGACCCATGGCTTGCTTTAGACCTGGTTCTGTTTGAGGTCCCAGAAACCAGCACCAGCAGCCACTGAGTCCTTTGGTATCTGCTGAGATTGAGTCTACTACTGTATTGTCGAGTTCAGATTTGGGATTTGGGTGGTGGGAGGAGTACACTGTGCCCGGAGGCTGCCAGGAGAGAAGGCCCAGGAACTGGAGGCCATCCAGGCAGGGTAGACTGGGGTGTGGGTAGCCTGGGGAGGAGGAGATTTACAGCCAGCTGGGGTGCTCAGGGGGCTGCATGGCTAGGGAGGATGGAAGTGGGGTCTAGGGGATGTTTCTGGGGAGGACATGCAGATCTTAATGGCAGGGTCAGGTCCTGGCCAAGACCTGAACTTCAGGGGGAGGGTCTGGTGTTTGCACAACTCCACCATTTACTGGGCCTGTGACTTCTCCTCTGAGCCTGTCGCCTCATTTGTAAACCGGGGGCAGTAAGCCCGCTTGTAGATTGATTGTGAGGACAGAGTGCTGGAGGTGTGGAACAGGTCCAGCACTTATTGGTGATCAATAAGTAATAGCAATTTTATCATATTTACAAATAGCCATACAATGATAGGTAGTGTCTTGCAGTTCTTTTTTCTTTTTTTAAATATATATTTTTGTTAATCCTCACCTGAGGATATTTTTCCTTTGATCTTTTTTTTAAAATATATTTTTTGATTTTTTACAGAGAGGAAGGGAGAGGAATAGAGAGTTAGAAACATGGATGAGAGAGAAACATCGATCAGCTGCCTCCTGCACATCTCCCACTGGGGATGTGCCCGCAACCAAGGTACATGCCCTTGACTGGAATCGAACCTGGGACCTTTCAGTCCGCAGGCCGATGCTCTATCCACTGAGCCAAACCAGTCACGGCCCCTTGATCTTTTAGAGAGAGTGGGAGAGAGAGGGAAAGGCAGAGAGAAACATCGATGTGAGAGAAACACATTGATTGGTTGCCTCCTGCACTCACCCTGACCAGGGCCCGGGCCTAGGAGGAGCCTGCAACCAAAGTACATGCCCTTTGACCGGAATTGAACCCGGGACCCTTTGGTCTGTAGGGCAACACTGTGTCCACTGAGCCAAACCAGCTAGGGCTCTTGCAGTTATTTTTCAAACAAAGAAACTTTGATGGTTTAATTAAAATGAATCACTTACGAGATAAGGGTTTTCTTTAAAATTGAGTCAGCAGCAAGTGTCCTTGAACTAGTGGGTAAAAGAAGCACAAAACAAACCCTTAGGTTTGCAGAGTTACCCTTGAAGAGAGGAGAGCCACTTACAGGAGAGAGCAGAACATGTAATGTGCAGCTCTTGTGCAAGCGACTGGGGCTGTGGAGGCCCGAGGCCACTGGGGATGGTCAGGGTTGGCTCATGCACACTTGTAGCCTCTCACTCCCAGATCAGTCACTGGGGATGGACCTCATGGGACCAGCAGGAAGGGCCTCTTGAGCCTCGCTCAGTCAGGCTCAACCTGTGGTTGGCCAGCAGAAGTGCCTCTTTTCCCTTCACTTATTTTACCAGAAACTGAGCTTCAGAACCTGCCCGGTGGAAAAACAGGTTTTCAGCAGCATTCTCACCTTGAATGTGTATGTCCACCCTCTCATCTGTCAGGAATATCTCTGCCCGTTGACAGTGTCTGCAAACCACAGAGGTGATGGTCTGAAAAAGACCAGGCCAGGCCATAGCTGCTCTGGGAGCCCCCTAGAGAGCTGTGGAATGGTGGGTATGCTTTGGGCTGGTCTGTCTCACTGTAATGACGGCTTATTCCAAAGGAGTATCACTTTTGAAACTCCCATGACCCCTTCAGGAACATCTGGACCGCTAATTCTCCAACTGTGGTCCCCAGGCTAGCAGCACCTGGGAATTTTATTAGACATGCAAGTTCTCGGGCCTTATCCGAGACCCCGGAATCCAAAACCCTGACGGTGGCGCTCTGCCATCTGTGTTTATAAGCTCTCCGGGTGCTCCTGAGGGACATACAAGGTTGAGAACCACTGACCTATAGTCCCCAAACTAGGGCAGACAAGACACTTCTAAATGGGCAGAATTGGGATTAGTGTCCTGGAGATGACTCTAGCAAGCAAACAGAAATGGCAGATGGGTGGTGCAGTACAGCTTAGTGGTTCTGGGTATGTCTTGAGAATTCCACCTGGGTCTGCCTCCTTGCTTTCCCCTTACTGTTCTCTACATGGATCTCCTTGTCTGTACAGTAAGACAGTCTGAATTCTGTTCTAGTTACTATTGTTGCTTATCAAACCGCCCCCAAGAGTTTTAGTACTCTCACCGCTCTGTGGGTCAGGACTTTGGACAGGGCCCCATGGGCATGGCTTGCTTCTGCTCCCCATTGATCTGTGTCTGAGGCTGTCATCACAAGTCTGGGGCCTTGACTGGGAGGACTCAGGCTGGCTCAGCTGGAACTGTGTCCTAAACCACTTACACAGGGCCCAGGGGACATCGACCAGAGGTCACAGACACTACAGCAGAAGCTGCTAGGTTTCTTCTGACCTGAAGTGGATGGCCTGGGGACACCTAGGGCTGTTGTTAGTATTAAATGAGAAAACACTTATAAAGTTCTCTGCACAGTCTTTACTCACATCACTGGCCTTTGTTATTAATTAATGAGTCCTGTGGGAGTAGGGAGCTGGGGGTGGCTAAGGGGCTGTGACATTGAGCCTGACCTTCAGCAGTGCTGCTGAGAGTGCTGTGTTTCCTCTGAACAGGACCACACGCGCTTGTGTCTGATCAGTCTGGATGAAGCTGGAAATGAGTCAGGAGGGTATGCAGGTGGTCAGCAGGGCTCCAAAGATCTAAAAAGGATTCTTCCCAGACTTTGAAATTTGGCTCTGTCCTCCACACGGCTCAACTGAAGTTTTGCTCTGTGGTGTGTAGACTCAAGATGTCAGGAAGGTGCAGATGCAGAACTGGAGGGTAATCGCGTATGTTGCTTTCAAAACACACAACCGTACTCTCTCTTCTAAATACCAAATTCTGAGTCTGATTTTTTTTAAGTGTGTGTATTCTTACTTTCAAGCAAGGGTATAGAGAAACTATTTTTAACCAAGCATTGAACACAGACTTCTGGATGCTTTTGGGGACATTCGTTGCAGCAATGGGAACCACTTTGCTATACTTTTCTTTTCTTTTCTAAATATATTTTATTGATTTTTTACAGAGAGGAAGGGAGAGAGATAGAGAGTTAGAAACATCGATGAGAGAGAAACATCGATCAGCTGCCTCCTGCACATCTCCTACTGGGGATGTGCCCGCAACCCAGGTACATGCCCCCGACCGGAACCGAACCCGGGACCCCTCAGTCTGCAGGCCGACGCTCTATCCACTGAGCCAAACCAGTTTCGGCACTTTTCTTTTCTTTATGACGCGCCTCCAATCATTTAGAAGGTGAATACACTGACAATCGCAAGACACTATAGTCCTGGTGCTTTGCTTATTTCTCAGCAATTGAAGTAACCTGTCTAAGGTCTTCCAAGGAACTTGAAATGAAAATGTGACCCCAGGTCTTAGGAGAAAGGTCCTCCAGAAGGGACTGATTTCTCTGTAGTTTTCAGAGGCCTGTAGTTTTAAAGGGCAGATGCTTCTGGAAAGTTGGCAGATACGATTTTTGTGACTGATGTAATATCTTACCCCGTGCCAGGGAGAGTTTCTATTTAAGGAAAACCCATTGTGAATCCTTTTGTGAATATTAGCTCCCTTGTTTCTTTTGATTAAAATAGAATTTCTGTGTGTGGGGTTACTTCAAGTTGGGGAGGGGAAGGATGTATTTAAACAACTGACAGGAGTTCTTGAAAATTCCTGCATAAGCGTGTGCCATCTTTATAATGGATATTATAACCTCTTTTTTTTAAAAGACAAAAAACAAAAACCCAAACCTATGAACCATCAGCAGTCATTTGCTGAACTATTTGCAGAGCTGTGTTAGGCTCAATGGTAGACCTGCCTTGAAGTGAACATGATGGAGCCTCTTCTCATCTGACTGTCATGACAGCAGTGTGAGTGGTTGGTGGTCCCATTGTACAGATGTGGAAATAAAGGTTCCAACTCATGTACAGTGATGAGCAGTGCAGAGAATGCCCCAGTGCCACAGAGTGCATTCTCATGAGGACGTGAATCACAGATCAGTAAATGAGCAAATCCACTCTGGGGTAACTTCCTCAAGGCATTTACAGTTGCTAAGGGAAGAATTATGATGTCAGCCCCCATGATATGTGAATCTTAGGGACCTTGTGAATTAGACTGAGGGGAGTTTAGCAGAGCCAGCATTGTGTCCCAGAATGGGAGCACTGGGCAGAATAACTAAGTGTTAAATGGTGTGGGCCACTGCGTGATGGAGAGAAAGAGAGATCATTGCTGGGAAATCTGAGTTAGGAGGTGGGGTTTGAGCTGAGCCTTAAATTGCATTAGGGTCTTGCCCAACTCTTCCTGGCAATGCTTGTAAGCGGAATTTTCTTGTCCCACTGCTCAGTTCTATGGGTGGAGACACTTGTTAAAATGTGGAGGAGTAAGAATTTCTTCCTTTATCCTTGCTCTCTCCCTTCCTTCTTTGCTTTTCTCCCTGAAGTTGGAGCAACAGCAGGAACCATCCATATGTGTTAAATGCCAACGGATCACATGGTGTTTTAGGCCATTGTCACTCAGACCCTGCACTGTGCTTTCTCTAGGTGCCCATGTCAAATGAGTGTAAACCATGACAGCTGAGAAACTGCCTGTCCCTGGGAACACTGCACACAATCTGACCCTGTGACAGGAAACTCTGCAATGGCATCTAATTCCTATTGTCTCGCCCATTTTGGATTAAGAAAGTGACATTTAGATTAAATGACAAGTGTGTCCTCTCTGCTTAATGAGTGTTTGGACAGGGATGGACTCTGGAGGGTGGGTTTGACCTGTGATGTAGGTGAGGGCAGATGTCTTACAGAGCTGGCAAGTGTTTTTTTTTTTTTTTAAATTTATTATTATTTTTGTTGTTGACAGTATTACAGATGTCCACTATTTTCCCTGCTTTTGCCCCTCTCGACCAGCCCTGCCCCATCCCAGGCCTCCACCACACTATTGTCTGTGTCCAGGGGCTGTGCGTATACGCATAAATGTACTTTGGTTAATCTTTTCCTATCCCCTTCCCCACCCTCCCTTCTGACATCTGTCAGTCTATTCCATGTATCCGTGCCTCCTCTAAACCCATTTTGTTCATCAGTTTATTTTGTTCATTAGATTATATATATACTAGAGGCCCGGTGCACAAAAATTTGTGCACTCGGGGGGGCCCTCAGCCAGGCTTATGCCCTCTTGCAGTCTGGGACCCCTCGGAGGATGTCCACCTGCT
>NW_005872586.1:0-52406 GCF_000147115.1 Myotis lucifugus | reverse complement strand
AAAGCCACTGTTTTTCTGGTAAGGAAGTCCACATAATTTCAGTCCTTGTTTTTATTGGGGCAACTTAAAAATAGTACAAAGAAAAAAATACTTCTCTGAGATGGAAGTTGCGGTCTATGATTCAAATTCATTGAATTAAAGTTTTCCACAGATTTATTGAGGATACAGACAGTTTGATAAGGCCCTTATACTGCTGTGGCGTAGCTTTCAGCAAAATGATCCTACTGTTTCTCTCAAGGGAAATGAGTAAGGAAGAATGACTAGGACACCAGACATCTCTGTACACACACGTACAATCGGATATTGTTTCCTGATTAACTGTGAGGTACACTCTCCCGGGAGCTTTTCTCAAGTTATGACTAACTGCAGAGAGAACTCTTCTCTGACAGTAACTATTGGAGAGAAGCACATAAAGGAAATGACGGAAGTATTGTGTGATTTTATTACCACAGAGATGCCCCTGCCCCTTTTGCTATGAGGATGGGTGAGTAATTAAGTAAGATTTAAAAAAAAATTTTTCTTTCACATTTACAACTGTTAAAATAAAATTGCTAAACATAGTTTAATTTCAACTTTTTTTTAAGAAGGAAAAACGAACCAAGTAAATATTGACTCAAAGCCGCATGTAAGATGGTGTTAAAGGCTTGACCTAGATTACATAACTTCAAGCTTTTTTTCTTTGTATGTTTTACTGAATGCCTAAGTCATAAGTACCAATCTCTTGGTGTGCCTATCCCACGTAATCAAACGTTACCGTTCTTACCAATGGAGCTAAGCCAGCTGTGGTGCTGGGGATCACAGGAGCTTCTATCCACACAGGCCCTCCGTCAATCTCAGCAGGGCCCACTGAGCTCCAGTTTATGCCAGATCCCCTGCACATTAATTGGTAAACTACAAAAAGTCTATTTTGACTCCCCAGTCACATGGAAGGTGAATAAACTCTCTATAAAAATAGCTCCCTGCCTCCTTCAGTTTCAGCAAGGGGCATGTAGGGGGCAGTGTGACAGTCAAGAGTAATTTCTTCACATGCACATCACATACAAACCATCCACTGAAGTAAGTTGGGGTTGCATTATGAGACGTCAAGAGCTGGGTGCAAAAATAATCAAAGCAATAGCATTTAAAATAAAGCTCACTTAAATTTAAAAAGTAGCAAGGATATTTTATTAGTAAATTCCTTCAAAAAGAGCAAGGTGACCCTGGCTGATGTGGCTCAGTTGGTTGGAGCTCCTCCGGTACAGGGAAAAGTCACAGATTCTATTCCCAGTCAAGAAACATACCAGGTTGCAGGTGTGAACCTCAGTTGAGGCATAAACTATTGATGTTTCTCACGTCAAAGTTTCTCTCTCCCTCTCCCTTCCTCTCTCTTTAAAACCAAAATTACAAAGCAAGGTAGGCCCTCATTTTAATGAGTCAGATTATTAAATTTTCTTTAGTGAATATTGCCATATTAGGTATAATATATTATTGGTCCATAATATGTACCATAGATGTGCTGAAAAGTGAAAACTCCATAGAAGCATGAGTAATAATATCTGGTTCGTCATAACAACTGTTAGAGAAATTCCATCTTAGCAATGATATCTGTGGAGTAATGAAGAAAAAACGTAATGAAATGACTACCTAGACAGAACTGACCAGATGCTGGAACCAGATGGAAAACTTATAGTGAAGTATTAAAAGAGCAGGTTTATGATGCCACAGCTGGTGATTAAAATATCTCAGTACCTAATCAAGCAACAGCATCTGGCCCACTGTTACTCAGAGGTTTTCAAATAGTAAGAGCCACAATATAATTTAATAATCAAAATTGAATTTGCAAAGCTAGCCAATGAGTAGAAACTCCAAAGACCCTGCCACAGTATCTCTCAACTTTTCAAAGCAAGAAAAAGAAAAGACTAAAACTTGCCTTTTGATCATTAAACTTCCTATATTGTGGAACTGAAGTTGGATGAAAGTTTAATCAAACTCAGTGGGTACCATTAAAAGGGCAATAAACAAATGATTGCACAAATAAAAATAAACTTGAGCTCCCCTCCAATTATCTAAGGACAAAATAAAGACAAAGTATCACTTGGGTAATTGGCAACAACATAGGGCAGTAAAAAATATTCATATTTAATTTTAAAAAGTTATGGTGGCCACAATTTCTCCTGACTCCATTTTCATTTATTTATCTTCTATTAATTTCAATACAAAATGTGGAGAAATGAGGGAGTTAATGGCTCAGTGATATTTAACATGAGGGAAACCAACATGCAAAAACATTTTTATTTTAGAAAATTGAAATTATTTCACTAAGTAGTATTATATCTTTTAATATAAGAAAATAATATCATATAAATTATATGACAACTCTCCTTAAATCTTGCTAGATTTCTCAGCTGATACAAAGCTTATATCCAAAGACATTAAGTTTTATATAAAAACCCTTGTTCCGGTTGCACCCTTGCTACTTACCCTTAGCAACCAACACATCCTCTCATGATCACTGAATTTGACATGTGTTACATTAGTTATAATTGTCTAAGAATAGCATCATCTTTCATTTGTTCATACTGCTATTCATTAATATCTAAGCTTTTTCTATTCCTATTTGCTTTATAATCTCAACTCTTCATGATAAAAGCACAAATTTATTTACTGAGAAAATCCCAGAAGGGGTTAATGACCCCTTATTTTGTTTCCATTCCATCACTTATCACAAATCATTGACCTTATTTATTTATTTATTTATGTATTTATTTATTTTTAAATATATATTTTATTGATTCTTTACAGAGAGGAAGGGAGAGGGACAGAGAGCCAGAAACATCGATGAGAGAGAAACATCGATCAGCTGCCTCCTGCACACTCCCCACTGGGTATGTGCCCACAACCAAGGCACATGCCCCTGACCATAATCTAACCTGGGACCCCTGAGTCCACAGGCCGACGCTCTATCCACTGAGCCAAACTGGTCAGGGCTCATTGACCTTATTTAAATGCATATTATTGCCTAGAGATTATTACAACATGAATAGCTTATAATTCTTAATGAAGTATTATATTTCAAAAACCTAGTTCATGGCCTGATTATGCTTACAATGAATAAAAGAGTTGAATAAATAATATTATAAGGGGAACTTGCATGTAAGAATATATTAGAGGTAATTCTGACCAACTAAACTTCTTTCTTTACTTGGCATAAAACAAGTTTTAGACTGATTATATTAAATAAACTTCATTGTGTTTTGTTTCAATTTATTATTACCTCTGAGCTACCCATTATCTTATAACATAAAAAATTAATTTCTAAAAAATTATAGTTTACAATTATCTTTTTAAATTTTCTTTTTTAAAATGTATCTTTATTGTTGAAAGTATTATAGATACCCCGCTTCCCCCCTGCCCTTTAACCCCTTTCACTTCTTTTAAAACATAAGACTAAAACTTGATCTCCAGAAATACTTTATTTGGGGGGGGGGGTTAAGCTGAATTTCTTAAACATAATTGAATTAAATACAGCCAAAGATATAGTATATTGTTCACTTTGCCAAAGTGATAATCATCACCTTTACTCCATCAAAAACTCTCCCCTCTCTGATTTGTGAATGACTCGCATAATAGTCAGTTCTACCTCCCTATCACATGAAGAAAAAGAAACACATTACTGACTTACAAACAGGACACTGATGAAAGTTGCTAGAATGTCTGACAGTAATTTTCTGATGCTAGCAGTAATTTTCAGTGTTCTTCCAACAAGCTTTCAGTCCCTATGTTTAATTAATCTAAGTAATGAGCTGTTTCCAGAGTCCTGCTACACAGTGACCATTATGTCATGACCCATATATGTGTGATTTGGATTTCTGTGCCTCAGAAAATAACAAAGGAAAGACAAGGTCTACAGGTGTTGATGACATAATTAAAAGTGACATTGGAATGGCAAGTTTTAGGCTCTATATGAAAAATCAGGAGAGGTAAATATCAATAGCAATCTATTTATATAAAAACTCTGGGTGTAACGTCACATCCCAAGCTCAACCAATCGGAAGGAAGTCAGTCCTGCAGGGGTCATCTTGGAAAGGGCTGCACCCTCCCCCAGCTGTTTCCCGGAGGGTGAGGTTTCAGGCAGGAACCCTCCCTCCAGGCGAGGCTTCAGGCAGGAACCTGCCCTCTGAGCGGAGCGTGGAAGTACTGAGTCCTGGGTTGCCTTGCCAAGGCTGCGCCCTCCCCGAGCTGTTTCCCGTGAGGCCTGAGTGAAGAACCCACCCTCGGAGCACCAGGAGTGCCCAGCAGCAGTCAGTCCTGGGTTGCTGAGGCAGAGGCCACAGCGTGGTAGAACTCTGGGTCTGGCCCAACAGGGGGCATGGCCGGCCTTCATACCAGACCCTGACAGTAAGGAGGAGGCAACAGAATCTCCTGTTGGATAGCTTGCTGTCAGTGGCCTGCCAGCCAGGAACCCCATTCACCTGCACCCCAGACCCTGACAGGAGGGAGGAGGGAGCCCCATTCCTCACGGAATTAACAGGTAGCCAGCTTGCTGTCAGAGGCCTTCCATCTAGGAATCCTATTCGCCTGCATATCTGTATAAAGTTTTAATACATTATATTAGAGGTCTTGGTGGTACTGTTTTACCCACAGTGTCTACAGGAATTGCTGCAAATTTACTTCTTGGTGGAAGCACCTTTCATTCCCAATATAAATTATTGACTCCATTAAATGAAACTTCAATTTCTAGACTCGATATAAACAGTGAAATTTCTAAAACTATTAAAAAGCCCCAACTTCTCATTATTGATGAATGCACCATGGCATCCAGCCATGCTATAAATGCCATAGACAGATTACTAAGAGAAATTATGAATTTGAATGTTGTATTTCGTGGGAAAATTCTCCTTCTTGGAGGGGATTTTTGACAATATCACAGTATTGTGCCGCATGCTATGTGATCAGCCATAGTACAAATGAGTTTAAAGTACTGCAATGTTTGGGGATGCTTCAGAAAGTTGTCTCTTACAACAAATATGAGATCAGAGGATTCTGCTTATAGTGGATGGTTAGTAAAACTTGGAGATGGCAAACTTGATAGCAGTTTTCATTTAGGAATGGATATTATTAAAATCCCCTGTTAAATGATTTGTAATGGATCTATTATTGAAGCTACCTTTGGAAATAGTATATCTATAGATAATATTAAAGATATATCTAAACATGCAATTCTTTGTCCAAAAAATGAGCATGTTCAAAAATTAAATGAAGACATTTTGGATATACTCAATGGAGATTTTCACACATATTTGAGTGATGATTCCATTGATTCCACAGATGATGCTGAAAAGGAAAATTTTGCCATAGAATTTCTTAATAGTATTACTCCTTTGGGAATGCCGTGTCATAAATTAAAATTGAAAGTGGGTGCAATCATCATGCTATTGAGAAATCTCAATAGTAAATGGAGTCTTTGTAATGGTACCAGATTTATTATCAAAAGATTACAACCTAACATTATCAAAGCTGAAGTATTAGCAGGATCTGCAGAGTGAGGGGTTGTTCTGATTCCAAGAATTGATTTGTCCCCATCTGACACTGGTCTCCCATTTAAATTAATTCGACGACAGTTTCCCGTGATGCCAGCATTTGCGATGACTATTAACAAATCACAAGGACAAACTCTAGACAGAGTAGGCATGTTCCTACCTGAACCTGTTTTTGCACATGGTAAGTTATATGTTGCTTTCTCTCGAGTTTGAAGAGCATGTGAAATTAAAGTTAAAGTTCTAAATACTTCATCACAAGGGAAATTAGTCAAGCACTTTGAAAGTGTTTTCACTCTTAATGTGATGCACAGGGAGATATTAGAATAAGTTTAATCACTTTATCAGTCATTGTTTGCATCACTGTTGTTTTTATATCATGTTTTTGTTTTTATATAATGTTTTTGTTGTTTTCATATCATGTTTTTGTCATTTTTATATCATGCCTCTGTTGTTATATTCTTTTGTTATTGTTTATTTATTAATAAATTTATATATTATTTTCATATACATTTTACTAATTTCCTTTCATCTCTCACACTTCTATTATAGATAAAGGGCAGATAGCAATATTAAAATATTTCCTCTCATTAATTTCCTTTTAATGTGCATGAATTTCATGCACCAGGCTACTAGTCTAAAATAACTCCCACCTGAAAAAATAAGATAATCAAAAGGAGGAGAAGCACAGATGTGGGGGTACAAGGCTAAGGTCCCATGGTGGGGAAGGCACAATAAGGGAATAAAATACCTCACACAAAGAGCTATCTTATATAATAAAGAGGTGATATGCAAATTGACCCTCATGCCCTTGCATCATCACAAGGTGGTCACCCCAATGTCGTCACAAGATGGATGCCCCCACGTTGTCACAAGATGGCCAGCAGGAGAGGACAGTTGGGGGTGACCAAGCCTGCAGGGGAGGGCAGTTGGAGGGGACGAGGCCTGCAGGGGAGGGCAGTTGGGGGTGATCAGGCTGGCAGGCAGAAGCTGTTAGGGGCAATCAGGCAGGCAGGCAGGTGAGTGGTTAGGAGCCAGCAGTCCTGGATTATGAGGATATCTGACTGTCAGTTTAGATTTGATCCCACAGGGATTGGACATCCCCCAAGGGGTCCCAGATTAGAGAAGGTGCAGGCTGGGCTGAGGGAACCCCCCGCCCCGCATGAATTTTGTGCACCTGGCCTCTAGTAGCTTATATAAGCCCAGAGAAAAAGAGACTCAGCAGATTACAGATTACAGATTTTGGATATTTTCCCATTAGGGGGTGGAGGTAGAGTCAGAAAGAGAGAGATAGAGAGAGAGAGAGAGAGAGAGAGAGAGAGAGCAGGTTTTCCCAATTTAAGTGACCTTTTCCCAGGGAGGTCCACTTTGGGGACACACCTGCCCAGATGGAGTTTGTATATGCTTCCAATAAACGTCTACTTTTTTATTAAAGAAATCTGTTAGTCCACGAATTTATTCTTCAACTTCGTTGGACAAGAACCCATGAGAACAAGTCCACACCTTGAACCTCAAATCCCACATTTCAACATTGTCTTCCTAGGTAAAAATAAAGAAGTGCAGTGTGAAGAAGTGAATCAAGCAGGCCAATGAGTCTCTCTACAGAAAACTTCAAACAGTTCTATTTTAATGGTAGTAGATAAAATATAAGTACAGGGTTTTTTTGAGGCCATTGATGAGAAGATACAGCCCACAATGATAGAGAATGAGACTAAAATACAGAATTAAGCAGAAATTGAAAAAAACAGAGACTGCTTGTCGTTCAAATATACTGATGCTCAAGAGAATCTGTGTCCTTACTTGAAGCTGTGTTCATGCCTTTTTAGAGTTCCTCAATAAGCTAATTCTCCTCATAAACTAAATGTCTGAGTGGAATTTTGGTCACACGCAGCAAGGTGTTAATATAAAAACATTCAAACCTGTAAAGAAATTTTGTGAGTTCATTTGAGCCAAACTGTCGATAATTGCCGGGAAGCAGAACCTCAATGGATTGTGATAATGCTCCAGAAAATGGCAGTTTCTCATCTATTTTTATACATTGCAATCAAAGGAAGGGATGTAGATATGTAGGTGAGTTACATGAAATCCATTGTGATAGACTAGAGAGGTGGGAGAAAGAAAGGGGAAGGGAGAACCCCTGGGATTGGATTAAAAGTAAAATGATAGACACATAGTTAGGTGGGTGCAGGAACAATTAACATGGTCATGAAGGAATTTGTGGCATTTGTCCTGGCACCCAGCACATTTGGTTGTACCCCTGGGGGTCCAGAAAAAGGGAAGTTACAAGTTACCCAGTCATTTCAAGGATATCCTATATAATAAAAGCCTAGCCGAAACTGGTTTGGCTCAGTGGATAGAGTGTTGGCCTGTGGACTGAAAGGTCCCAGGTTCGATTCCGGTCAAGGGCATGTACCTGGGTTGCCGGCACATCCCCAGTAGGAGATGTGCAGGAGGCAGCTGATTGATGTTTCTCTCTCATCAATGTTTCTAACTCTCTATCTCTCTCCCTTCCTCTCTGTAAGAAATCAATAAAATATTTTTTTAAAAAAATTAAAAGCCTAATATGCTAAGTGTCCAGTCATCCAGTAGGCCATTTAACCAATCAAAGCTTAATATGCTAATGATATGCTAAGGCCACTGAACCACTCGTACTGACCACCAGGAAGCAGATGCTCCAACCAGTAGGTTAGCTTGCTGCTGGGGTCCAGCCTATTGGGACTTGGCAAGATGGGCCAGACATTCCCTGGAGCCCTCCCGTGGTCCCTCCCTGGCCCTGATCATGCACTGGTGAGTTCCCTCGGCCTGGACTGCACCCTCTCACAATCCGGGCTGAGAAACCCCACTTCCAGTGCACAAATTTTGTGCACCAGGCCTCTAGCATTATCATAGATGCAAAAAGACAGATAGGATCAGTTAAGGTAAAGGTTGACCTTGTCAGTGAAGATACCGGCCTAGTACATGACTACCCACCATAACTGCTTTTAGTTAAAGCTTAATTTCGGACCATCCTTTGTGGTTACTTTAGGTCTCTGAGTTTGCAAGACTGCCATGCAGGCCTTCCCTGAGCTTATCAGGTTCCCATGTGGCCCCTTTCATCCACAAAGGCAACACAGAAACAGATTTGTGTCACCAGTAGCAGGTAGTAAGCAGCTAGGAAAATCCCTGGGCAAGTGGAATGAAGAAACTGAGACAAGGAAACTAAACAAGGCCAAACAGTTTGGCAGTTCGCAGCTTGTGAATCACAAGAATTTGACAAAGTCCAACACCCTTCATAATTCCCATAATAAATAAATATATATATATATATACACATATAAGACCCATTATTCTTAAGATGTCATTTTTCCCACCCATATATATATATTATGGGAATAGAGGAGAAGTCCCTCAATTTGATAAAGAATATATATAAAACACATTCATATTTAATGTGAGAAACTAGATGTTTCTCAAGGTCAGAAAAAGGCAAGCATGTGTGTTTACACACATAATATTTAGTATTGTACTAGAAATCTTAGATAATGCAATAAGACAATAAAAAGAAATAAGAGGTATACAGATTGAGAAGAAAAAAATAAAAAGTCCTTTGTTCACAGATGACACTAACATCTATGTTGAAAACCCAAAGAATCAACAAAAATATTCCTTGAATTAATGTTCAATTATAGCAAGTTTGCAGGATATGAGATTCATATACAAAAGTCAATTGCTTTATTACTTACCAGCAACAAAAATAGTATTTGACAGCAAAAATGTTATGTACTGTGTTATAAATCTATAAAAATATGTATATAATCTATATGAGGAAAACTGTAAAACTCTTACAGGTATATAAGAGATCAAAGAAGATCTAAATAAATGTAGAAATAATTTAAGTACATGGATAGAAAGACCCATTATTCTTAAGATGTCATTTTTCCCACCCTAACATATAGATTTAACACAATATCAATCAAAACCCCAGAAAGTTATTTTGTGACTATCAGCAAACTGATTCTAAAGTTTATAAGGAGAAAGACAAGATCCAACAAAGTCAACACAAGATTGAAGAAGAACCAAGTCAGAGCGCTGTCTCTACCTGACTTTAAGACTTCCAATAAAGCCACAGTAATCCAGGCAGTGTGCTGTTGGCAAGAATAGAGACAACAGATCAGTGGAACAGAATATGGAATAGAGAAATAGATGCACAAATGCATGCTGCCGTGGATTATCTACAAGGGTGCAAAGGCAATCTGATGGAGAATGCCTTGTAAGTAAATGGTTCTGAAAAAAAAATTGAATATCCAAATGACCCCATTCCATAAAGAAAAATAACTCCACAAGCTATATAAACTATATGTAAACCTAAAACTTCTACAAGAAAACAGATGTAACACTTATGATTTTGCATTAGGTAAAGATTTCTCAGATAAATAATGAAAGCAATGTATAATAGGAAAAATGTTACATTAGAATTCTTAAAATTAGAAATTCATGCTCATTGTAAGAAACTATTAGGAAAATAAAAAGACAAATCCTAGAAGGGCAAAATGTATTTGTAAATCATATATCTGACAACACTCTGGTATCAAGAAAGCAAGCAACTCAATAGAAATGGTCAAACTATCTGAACAAATACTGCACAAAAGATGCGAATGAAAAGTAAGCACATAAAATCATAGTGAATAACTATTAGTCATGGAGAAATGCAATTATTCTCTTTACGTATTAATCAAATAAATATTATGGTCCCACGACTGTGTGCAATAATTACGTTGCATACAGAGTATCTGATGTGAGTGGTAAGATGCTGCTCTACAATTCAATGGAAGCACGGAGACCAATTGAAATCATTCACTAACCAACAGAAAATAGAACTTGCAAAACGATGCACAAAGACAAACCCATGGACAGACAATAAAAAATATTCATGAAGCACATAATGTAATCTGGGTGGGTGTGAAAGGCATGCCAACAAATATCTTTATGCTCCGAACTGAAAGATAGTAAAGATGTAAACAGGTAAGTTATGCATGATTTGGGGTGGGTGAAATAAGATCTAAAATTGTGAAGATAAATTCTCAGAAGAAAGTACAAGATGTTCAAAGACTTTATATTGTATTTTTTTATGTCCTTTCATCTCTGTAGTCTTAAAAAGGCTATCTGTAAATAGGCCTTTTAATTAGTGGGGAGGGGGGGACAGAGCATTAATACACTATATTTAATACGCTCAGGAAAAAATCTTTGCTCATTTTAGGGAAATAAATTTTCCTTTGTTCAAATACTATGAATATTTTAAAGTTTCCCAATATTTCTTATTCAGTGATGCCAGAAGTATTCATGTGTGTATACCCATCTATCCATATCTATTTCTACATCTATGCCTTTATCTCATCTCTCTCCCTCTTAAGTAACAAAAATCTTAATTTCTTAATTGATTTAAATTCAGTTACATCTTTTTTTTTTTGCACCTTTCTGATATACTAGAGGCCCAGTGCACAAAAATTTGTGCACTCGGGGTGGGGGGGGTCCCTCAGCCCTGCCTGTGCCTTCTTGCAGTCTTGGACCCCTTGGGGGATGACCACCTGCTGGCATAGGCCCACTCTCCGGGGGATTGGGCCTAAGCTGGCAGTCAGACATGGCTCTGGCAGCCTGGAAGCCCTCAGGGGATGTTCACTTGCCAGCGGGGAGCAGGCCTACCTGCAGTGAGACATCCTTAGCGCTGCTGAGGAGGTGGGAGAAACTCCAACCACCACTGCTGTACTGGCAGCCGTCAGCCTGGCTTGTGGTTGAGCAGAGCTCCCCCTGTGGGAGCACACTGACCACCAGGGGGCAGCTCACTGGAGCTGAGAGCCGGCTCCAGCTCTGAGGCCCAGCTCCAGCTTGAGGCCTCGACCGCTGAAAGCAGGTATCTGGCGTTTGTTTAGCTTCTATAATTGAAACATAGTTGCTTTCGGAGCTGTTGCTTTCGGAGTTTAGAGCCAGGCCACGGCAGGCAGGGAACCTTGGCTTCCTCCATCACTGGAGCAAGCAAGCCTCCTGTTCACTTCAGCTGCATGGCTGCCGGCCACCATCTTGGTTGGCAGTTAATTTGCAAATCGCCCTGATTAACCAATGGGAAGCATATAGGACAGGGGTGGGCAAACTTTTTGACTAGAGGGCCACAATGGGTTCTTATACTGGACCGGAGGGCTGGAACAAAAGCATGGATGGAGTGTTTGTGTGAACTAATATAAATTCAAAGTAAACATCATTACATAAAAGGGTAAGGTCTTTTTTTTTTTAGTTTTATTCATTTCAAACGGGCCGGATCCGCGCTGCGGGCCGTAGTTTGCCCACGGCTGGTATAGGAGGTATGGTTAATTACCCTATTTTTCTTTTATTAGATAGGATTATATATGGTAATTTGTACAAATGACAAAGCACACAGTTCATTGCACACAGATAGTTTCAGGCCACTCTAAGAACTGTCCCAAAGATAGTTCCTAGATTGTTCCTACACTTCTGTTTTTTCTCATTCCCGCAGGCCAGGCCGAGGGGTCTCACTGATGCACAAATTTGTGCACTAGGCCTCTAGTTATAAATAATGCTGCTATGATCATGTTTTATGTAAACATTTTATTGAATCACAGATTTAGTCAACATTACACATTGCTATGAGATCAAGTATTGATTTTAGTATTTTAAAATACATGATATATTAAGTATTGTTCTTGAGGAATGATAACTTATTGAATATATTTTCTTATATTAGATATTGAGAATCAATTTAAAACATATTAATAATATAATACCATTTAATATCATGTACATCATTTCTTCTGTGGATATATTTTTCTCTTATTCCTTCCCACTAAATACAACTAAAAACCCTTGATATTAAGTATAAGACAATCATAAGTAGACTCTGAGACATGAGAGAAGAAGGCAGACTGACTAGGAAACTTGGAACCCAAGGAACAACACAGTGCTAAGTTCCCTACATTATCTTCTTTTTTTAATTTTTACATTTATTTTTCAATTATAGTTGAAATCTAGGTTTATTTTTTGCCTCATGTGGCTGGAAAAGGCTATAATCTGGAAATCACCAATGGCACAGTCAAAATGCCCCAACAAATGTTTCCTATTTCTAGCCAAACACCAAAAAGGGCAGCATAGCTTTAGAACAGAAAAGTTTTAACTGGTAACTGCTCTGTTCTAGCCAAACACTAAAAAAAACCGATGGCCCCAACACAACCATGTCACCTAAGGCTTCCCAAGATTTCTACAAATGCCAGCTTTTATCTGGGTACCACAACCTCAGCTTTCTCCACTAAGATGGTCAGAAAAGGCTAAGGAGGGAGTCAGAACTGAGGTCTAGTCACTTAGTAAAAACCTTTGGCCCATTTCTGTTGTAAACAGAGACTGCATAGGGACCCTGCATTTCCAGACCCAAGTAGCAGTAATGAGTAATGAGGCCATAGATTATACACATCAATCCTAGCTAATAATAGACAAACATGGTAATTGACCGTACCTTCGCTACACCTCCCATTGGCTAATAAGCATGATATGCAAATTAACCGCCAACAAAGATTGCGGCTAATTTGCATACTGCATGCAGGGTGGAAAAGCGCGAGCTGCTAATGCGCTGCCATCCAGCTGGTCCCGGCAGGCAAGGCGGGTGGGACCCAGTAGCCCCAGAAGCCCCAGAAGCCGCCTGATATGGCAGTAACTCTATCAGTAAGAACTCTGAAAGTCAGTGGCATAAATGCACCAATTAAAAGACAGATTATGAGGGTGAATCAAAAACAAAACCCACTTTAAATATAAAGACACATATAGATTAAAAGTAAATGAATTAAGCTGAAGCCTGTTTTGCTCAGTGGATAGAGCATTAGCCTGTGGACTGAAGGGTCCCAGGTTCAATTCCAGTCAAGGGCACATACCCCAGTTGCTTGCTTGATCCCCAGTCCCTATCAGAGCATGTGCAGGAGGCAAACAATCAGTGTGTCTCTCCCTTTCCCTTCACTCTGTCTAAAATTCAATGGAAAAATATCCTTGGGTGAAGACTAACAAAAACAAAGTAAATGGATTAAGGAACATTAAAGAGATTATAAGAAAAATATATTCTAAATTTTGTTAGTTGTATAGTGGTTATGTTTAAATTATTAACACCTATGAAATTGGGTGAAAGGTACATATAATATGCTGTAGTATTTTATAGTTTTTTTACATGTATGAGATTATTTCAAATTAAAATAATAAAAAATTAAAAATTAATAAAATATTAATTGAAAAGTATCTGCATTACATGAAAAATCTATTTGCTTCTAGCATAATTTATTAAATTGTGTTAAAATTTACAAGGGTTCAATTAAAAATATCTTAATTCTAAATGATATAATAGAAAATATATAATAGTGCATTTATAAGCACTTATCTGAAAATAAAAATTTAAAGAAGTGAATTTAAAGAAGGGATTAGCCAAAGAAAATATATGCACAACCCATGGACACAGACAACAGTATGGTGATGGCCAGAGAGAAGTGGGGGGCAAGATCTGGGTAGAGGGGGCGAAAGGTGGGAAATAGGGACATCCTATATAATAATAATAAAAGGCTAATATGCACATTGACTGAACGGCAGAATGGCTGGTTGCTATGATGCTCACTGGCCACCAGGGGACAGACGCTCAATGCAGGAGCTGCCCCCTGGTGGTCAGTGCACTTCCATATGGGAAGTGCCACTCAGCCAGAAGCTGGCTCATGGCTGGCCAGCGCAGTGGTGGTGGCAGGAGCCTCTCCCACCTCGCTGGAAGCACTAAGAATGTCCAACTAACAGTTTAGACCCGATCCCTTGGGGGCCTAAGTCTTTAGTTGGACATCCCCCGAGGGCTCCCTGGTTGCCAGAAGGATGTCTGACTGCAAGCTTAGGCCTGATCTCCCAGGGAGTGGGCCTAAGTCGACAGGTGGACATCCCCCAAGGGGTCCTGGATTGTGAATGAGCACAGGCCGGGCTGAGGGACAACCCCCCCAAGTGCACAAATTTTTGTGCACAGAGCCTCTAGTGTAAAATACAAAAACATTAGTTTTTTTTTTTAAAGCCAGAGGAGAAATTCTTTGGAAATGTCAGACTAGGCAAAGATTTCATAGATTGGACACCAAAAGCACAATTTAGAAAATAAAATATATATTATAAATATATATAAACTGGACCTCATAGAAATGTAAAGCTTTTGCTCTGTAAAATGCTCTGTTGGGGATAAAATGCAAGCAAAACAGTGGGAGAAAATTATTTATAAAGTATATTCTGAAAAAGAATTGGTATCTAGAATATCTGAAGAATTTTCCAAATTTGATATCAAAAAAACAAAAATTCTGATTACAAAATTGACAAAAGACATTTCATAGATGAGGACATACATGAAGCAAATAGCCAGTAGAAGATATGTCCAAAAAATATTTGAACTTAGGAGAATAAAAATGAAACTGGAGCCCTAGCTCAGTGGTTCTCAACCTTCTGGCCCTTTAAATACAGTTCCTCATGTTGTGACCCAACCATAAAATTATTTTCGTTGCTACTTCATAACTGCAATGTTGCTACTGTTATGAATCGTAATCTAAATATCTGATATGCAGGATGGTCTTAGGCGACCCCTGTGAAAGGGTCGTTCAACCGCCAAAGGGGTAGCGACCCACAGGTTGAGTACCGCTGGCTGGTTTTGCTCAGTGGCTAGAGCACTGGCCTGTGGACTGAAGGATCCGGGGTTCGATTCTGGTCAAGGGCACATGCCTGGGTTGTGGCCTTGGTTGTGGGCTCCATCACCAGTAGGGGGCATGTAGGAGACAGCCAATCAGTAGTTCTCTCTCACCATTGATGTTTCTATCTCTCCCTCTTTGTCTTTCTCTCAAATCAACAAAAATACATTTTAAAAATATATAAAAATGAAAATACAATATAACTACACATCTATCAGAACGCCTAAAATTTAAAAATAGTGACAAAACCAAACGCTGACACTGATGCTAAGAAACTGCATCACCACTCATGTCTTGCTGGTGGGATTGTTAAATGGTTCAAACACTCCAGAATGTAAACTTGGGTAATTATCCTAGAAAAATAAAAACATGTTCACACGAAAACTCATACGTGAATTTTTATGGCAGCTTTATTTGTAAGTGCCGGTCCTGGAAATAATCATTCCTACAGCAATGGGTGAATGGTTAAACAAACCTTGACACATTCATAACATGGAATCCTACTCAATGAGAAAATGAACAAACTCCTTATGTGCGCAATGACTGGGTAGACACCCTGAGAATTATGCTTAGTGAAAAAATGATCTCAAAAGATCACATACTATAGTGATAGAGGAGAGGCACTTCCTACAAATAGAATCACAGTTGTGTAATAGCTACTCTCTATAAAGAGATTTTCTGACAGACCCTGGGAGACTGCAGCATGTGTTGCAAGAGAAAGAGCGGGCAGGCGGTGGAGATAAGGCAGCCCTGGAGACCAGATGAGCCTGTCATTCAAAAGGAAATACATTTTAAGTGCAGATCAAGGACAGGACTATCTGAAGGGAGCCTGCATTCGGGGATAATTTTTGCAAGGACGATGATAGAAGGCCGACCCTGGGAACTCACTAACTGGATTGTTTCCTACCCACTGGCCCTGTAAAAGAGCTTGTTTGAAAGGAGATGTCAGGGCACCGGTCTTTTCAGTGCGTCACACCTGCCGCTCTCTCAGATTGCTGGCTACCCGGTTAATGAAGGCACCACAATAATTCAACTTCGTCTCTATTCATTTGACTCTGGTAGCGGTGGGCAGTCCGGACCCTTTAGTGTCTGGTATCAATACGTTTCAACTTATATAGCATTCTTGAGACAACAAAACTAAAGAAATGAAGACTTGATTAGTGGTTGGCCGGTTTTGAGAATTTAGGAGGGGAGTTCTAGTTCAAGATGTTGACATAGAAGGGTCCTGAGCTCACCTCCTGTTAAAGTCACATGAATCTGTAGCTATCTATGGAGCCATCGCCTTTGAAAATAATCTAAAAACTGTTTAGCAACTACGTGTCTGACAAATAAGAGAAGGCCCACAATCAAGTGGGTGGGTGTGGCTGGGACACAATCTCACCAGAACCCCCACCCCCACCCCCACTCATAATAGGAAGGAAACGCAGAACCTGGAGCTTCTCCTTGAGGAAAAGGAGCTTGAACTGTACATTGGGGACCGGGACCCTGACTTTTCAGATTTGCACCTGAAAGAGGAGCACCCAACATATCTCACTTTGGAGGGCTCCTGCCCAAAGGCTAATTCAAAGAAAGACACAGCTTTTAAAGGGCTGGCAAGTGGACTCACATGTCCCAGGGCTCAGCACTGAGGAAGCCAGAGGAGAGGTGCCCAGATTTGATGTGAAGGATGTCCATTTGCAGGTCTAGAAGCAGCGGTCTGAGGGGAGCATGTGACTTGGCACAAATCTAGAGGCATGCTGGCTAGAGGGCCCATCGACCCGCTCTCCCCCAGCCTCCATCCAGCCAAAGTCACCTCTCAGTCCCCTCAGCGCCAGCATCTCTCCTAGAGAAGCCCAGGTGTTTGCAGCTCCTGCCAGGGGACACCCTTTGATAGCCGGGTTTGGGCAACCAGCTTGTTGCCCAGTAATCTTTAACCATCCCACAATAGGCTAAATTTAATTCAAGCTGATTTTGGAGCTGGGAACAGGTTATGCAGTATTATTTACTTTTAAGCATCTATTTCTATGATGCTTACTTTTACTTCTGATTGAACTTATTGGGGTGACATTGGTTAATAAAATTACATAAGTTTCAGGTGTACAGCTTTGTAATACAGCATCTGTATATTGTACTGTATGTTCACCAACCTAAGTCCAGTCTCCTTCTATCACCATTTATCCCCCCTATACTCTCCTTCCACCTCCCCCTGGCCTCCTTTCCCTCTGGTAATCACAGTATTATTGTCTGTGTCTATGAGGTTTTGTTTTGTTTTGTTTTGTTTTGCTTAATCCCTTTTTCATGCAGCCCCACAACCTCCATTGTGATAGTGTTTCTAAACTGCAGAAGGTTAGTGCGCATGAACACACAATTGTAACCCCATTTTCATCCTGCTTTCCTCAACTGATGAAAAGCCTCAGTGTGGAACAAAAAAGAAGCGTGCATGACACAAAGTGTAATTACCAAAGATGGCTGTATTTTTATTGTACCCGTGGCTGTTTTTACTTATTTATTTATTTTCTTTAATCCCCACCCAAGGATATTTGTGCAATTGATTTTTAGAGAGGGTGAAAGGAAGGGAGGGAGGACAGGAAGGGAGAGAGAGAGATTGATTGGTTGTCTCCCAAAGGTGTCCTGACCAGGTGGAAATCCATCCTGCAACCCGGGTACTTGCCTTTGACCAGGAATTAAACCCAAGACCCTTTGATGAGTGGGCAGACACTCTAACCACTGAGCCCACCAGCCAAGGCAACCTGTGGCTTTATTTAGAGACATATAGCTTGCATCTGAGATTTAATAATTACATTGTTGAATTTTTTCTGTTAATAAACACACACCGATGTTCATGAAAAGAATATGTCATCATTGTTTTATAGCAACCAGAAGGAAGTAACTATTACAAAGGAGAAGAAGAAGCTATTCCTTGTCAGTCTCATAGCACACTGGCTTCGGTTGTTGCCTCTTGTGAGAGCTTTACCAGAACGATGAATCAATAGGAGAGAGTTCATTATTCTCCCAATTTATCTGAACCAACCTTGTGAGCTGACCATGAAGTCAAAAACATTTGACTGAAATTAACTAGTCCTGTGAGCAGTAGCTTCAGTTTATCTACAGCAGAATCTATAAACTTATAAATGATAAATCAAACAAACAAGCAGAAATAATAAACAAAAACAGGCTCAGCAGTACTCTCAGAGACACACATTAAAATAATGGTTTCTTTCTAATTGTGACATAAAATATCAAAGATGAAATGAATTCAAAGTTCTAATGGAGAGTTACGTAGACATCAAAATTTAACTCAATCATTCTTTTGTCTACTGTGAGTTTTTAAACTGGAATTGGCTAAATATTGAATTTGGTTATTTTTCTTTTAAGTTGTTCAGAAGATTAAAAATAGAATTTGTAGGGATATCAATAAATTAAAATATAGTCCATATTCTTTTTTCTAAAAGAATATTTAAAAACTCTATGCAATTCTACTGTAAAACATATCAGTTTCTCTTTATCTTTTTAATTCCTTCAAATAAGATGTGCTCTCACCTCCAATTGGCCATTTAATTAGAATAGTCCACGCCTTTATGTTTGTTTTTCCTAAAATTCCATGTATGAAGTCAGTGGTTTCTAAGCCTCTGTCTGCCAACATCACCTGAAAGTTATTTAAAAATGCATGTTCCCAAACATCCACATGCATTTCCTGAATCAACATCTTAGAAATAGAATCAGAATTCTTAAAGAAAATCTCCCAGGTTACACAGGGAATGTGGAAATACAGACCACAGACTAAACTTCCAATAGGAGACAGTTCTGTGTACCGCTGGCCGGCTTGTGGAAAGATGACATGGGAGGGAAGATGCATATAACAGGGCTCAACTCCCAGTCGCCATGGAAACTGGTTTTTATATCCCTTCATGTGAAATTAGTTGTGTGTGGTAGTAGAGGTTTTCCCTTTCCTGCAAAGCCTTTATTTTCTGTTGTCTTTTCTTCAAGTATTTCTCTCGAATAAAGGATAATGGACCAAAATAGTCTTTGAGCATGCAGTGAGAGCCCTGGGCACTTCTGGGGTGGGAGTACTCATGCACATTCAGATAGATAGATAGATAGATAGATAGATAGATAGATAGATAGATAAATAGATAGAGAAAGAGATAGAGATAGAGATAGAGATAGAGAGATAGAAAGAGAGACAGATACAGGTAGATACAGATACAGATATATATTATTAATTTCAGAGAGAAAGGGACAAGGAGAGAGATAGAAACATCAATGATGAGAGAGAATCATTGATTGGTTGCCTCCTGTGTACTCCACATTGGGGACCAAGCCAGAAACCCCGGCATGTGCCCTGATCAAGAATCAAACCATGACCTTATGGTTCATAGGTGGATGCTCAACCACTGAGCCAAGCTGGCTGGGCTGTTTGGGGATTTAGATTTACCTTTAACTTACTTTCACTTCCACTCTGAAGGCACCAGTAAATAGTAACAAGTTTTATAACCAGGCATACAACCATCACTATTTGAAGACCTGTCTACTCCTGGACACAGTGTTTGAGTAGGTTTCAGATATTGCCATTAATAGAAGTCTTAACTTTTAGTTTACCTGGGTATCTTCAAAGAACCCATCCAACATCTCCATACCCTAACTGTCTTTTTGAAAAAAGGTATACCTATGTGATCTTCAAACACATAAGACCTATGCTCTAGCACCACTTAGGTAATCTAATCTACTCCCTTTGATGGACAAACTTAAAATACCCAAAGATTTTCTCAGGGTTGTGTCCTGTGTCAAACTTCATCAGCAACAACTTGGCAAATTCTCCTCACTCTTTAAAAAAATTAATTTATTTTTAGAGAGAAAAGCACAGAGAGGGAGAGAGAGAAACATAGATGTGAGAGCAAAACACTGATCAGCTGTCTCCTATACGCCCCCTACTGGGGCTCCAGCCTGCAACCTAGGCATAGTGCCCTGACTAGGAATGGAGCCAGCAGCCTTTAGGTGTAGGAATAATGCCATATCAACTGAGCACACCAGTTGGGCTCTTCGCACTCTTTTGGAGACCCACCAATTCACACACAGAGGGGCACATGGTTACTTATCACATCCTGTGGGACTGGAGAATACGAAGAAGAAAAACTATTAAGTGGAGAGGGGTGTGTATTCCTTTTCCCCTTTAAATCCACTGCAGGGTGTTCACACATACACATGCATGCCTGTGCCCTTGAATAGCTTCTCAATAGTGACTCCTGTACTCCACAATACTAACACATGCTAGTTGCGGGTCTTGGTACAAAACAAGGACGGAAATTCTAAGGCATGCTTATCCTAGTCCACAGAATTAAAATTATAACATGGCAGAACTACAGCAAGCTATAAGTAGGCAATTAATGTGGACATCATTCCACATTCTGCCAGCAGGAACTTTTGTCCTCAGACTCCCTCAAAGACAAATCACACATTCCTTCTTCGTCACCTCTCCACTTTAGTACCCAGTTGCAGCTCTCTTGGCTATTAGTTCCTGCTAGGAAGAGAGGAATTATTAATTGCTAACATTCCAGAATATATACATTTAAATGGAGACACTTTAAGGACATGTGTGGATTTGGAAAAAAGCCAAACTAGACAACTTCTTAGGCAATACCCTTGGCTCACCCTCTGTTTATAGTAGCTTCTTCTTTGGGCATGAGCATGCTATCTTGTGTGTGCATCTGACCCCTAACTAGCACCTAATACAACAAGAATCTCTCTGATGCTCATGAAATTGGGAATACATAGGCCTATCAAACTTTGCCATGGTCTGATACATATGCAAGCCACTGTTAAATCTGGCACTGGCCCTGCTTGTGATCACACAGATGAAACACCTTGGTTGCATTAAGACTCTGCTTTGTGGAGGATGGTAAAGCCAACCCACATTTCCTATGTAAAATTAAATTTATTTGCTCAAATAACTGAGGTTTATCTACCTTTTGTTTAGCTTATTCTAATTGATGTAATCAGAAATTAGCTTTTGTTCCATTTTTCATTCCTCTTACCATTTGGCTTAATTCTAGGATTCTATGGATTATTTTTTGTAGCTATGGGCTCACATTCTAACAGGTTTATTTTATGCAAAAAGACACTAAGCATCTCTTTTAAAAGACCAAGCTAAAATCGAAGTAGGTCTTACTGTCATCAAGTAGGTCAAATGCTCATGCCTGACCAATCTCCAGCACCAGAGTAAATAATTTCTTTGTTACTTTTATCAAGTCCATGGTCCCTCCCCTTTGGGTTTGGAAGGGGAGTCAACTCTACATAACTTCATAAATTAAATATGGAGGATGACTTGATGACCACTGAAGAATACACATACTATTTACCAGGCAAAGAGTGTTTGAATGTTGAACATCAAAATTAATAGCATCAATGCTAACTCTAGGCCAGATCCATCCATGGAAAACATTGTTATTAATCTTGGACCCTTTTCTATTGCACTCACAGTCTGTCTCATAATTCTCCTCAACCCACTCTCCAGGAAACCACTAGCAGTTCACCAGAGCAAGCTTACCTGACCCCCTTTGTTCTGCTACACAAGATAATATCCTTAAAGACTGTGGATAGAACTCCAAATACGTGCTAATCCCTACTTGAGTCTACTTATATGTTTTACTTTTTCACCTCTCAGGAAAATTAATTATCTTCATGCCTCTATTTCTAGAGGCATATCAAGTGGTTCATTCTGTTGCCTATTACATCTGTCTTTACATCTTCAATTTAAGATTGAATTTCCAGTTAAATAATAGAAGCATTCAGATGTTAAAGAGCCAAGTGTCAGAAAGATGCAGGCAAAAGTGAAAGCTAAGGTTTGATCTCCAATGACATGTGACTAATCAAAAACTGACAAAGTTGATGTGTGTTTTGCTAGATATATTAAGGAAAAAATTACCTCACATGATAGAAAATAATTTCTGGATAATATTTGAATTGTTGCACACCTCTTAAAACTCATAAGAACTTATATTATCATGCTCATCCATGTAATTTAACTTTTTAACTTTAACAAGTTAAAATGTCATCCACTGACTTAGAAGAATGTGTTTGAGAATTGAAATTTCTGTACTTTATTCCAACTCCAACACATTGAAAGATGACAATGCATTTCTACTGCCATTTAAACTATCGTTATCTCATTTAACATCACATTTTGCTCTAAAATTATGTAGGTTGATTTATTAGAATACATTTCAAATAAAATTCAAATAAAAGAAATTCTGTTATTATTAGAAAAATGTATGAAGTGACCAACTCCCTTTATAAGCTTCACATTTTTTCAAATATAGAAATATATAAGTTAAGCTATTAAGTTTCTTGGGTAGTGTGTGCGTGCGTGCCTGTGTGTGTGTGTGTGTGTGTACTTTATATACATACAAAGCACACAAGAGGAAAATTTAATAGATTTCTTATATGTTTGCAAATAACATATGAAGATAGAAATAGTATACATGTGACAAGAATAATTTTATGGTAATGTTTGGCATAACAGTGCTACTAGTAATAGCTGTAAATTTATTGTGACTCTCTAATAAAATGATATTTACAAAGAAAATACATGAGTTCTGGAGAACAAAGGAAGGTATATTTTTATGAAATTAAGGCAATGGTAAATAGAAATAAAGAAAACACCTCATATTTTTATTTTCCACAGAGAAACTGTCATTTTGTGTCTCTTGATTCTCATGTGAATAACATACTAGACGTTGTGTGAGAAGTTTGCACAAGTCATGTTATTTTTAAAAAAATCAGTAATGTAGCAAGTAAGAGCAGAAAATATTATAGTGAAAATTTTTAAAGTTAGTTAAAATATATATATATATATTAACATGGCTATAATTAAACATGATTTATCTACAAGGAAATATGAAGGTAGTAATGGGACTTGTTTAGAGAGACCAACTAGGTCTGAGGCATTAGCGGAAATTATATTTGCATTTTTAAAGTAATGCGGTTCTGAAAGGACTTCATCGAGCCCAGAGCTTGATGCTTTGGGTTGAATACATATGTGGCAATTGGGTTGTTTTGGGTGAAATTCTCAGGTCTGTCATGGTCACAAGTTCAGAGACCTATCACATATTTTACTATGGCTATTTGTCTCCCTCCCTCCCTCCCTCCCCCCTCCTTCCCTCGCTCCCTCCCTCCGCACTCTTCTCTTCTTTTTATTGGCACACTGGGTTTGTAGAACTGAATCAAACAATCTTTTCTGCATCGTATAACTTCATTATTGGTTCATGAAGGCTCCACACTCTCTTTTCCCCTTCCTACCTTCCTTCCTTCCCCTACTCTTTCTTCTTTCAATTTAATTATGTAATGTTGAACTACCTTATCCTTCTCATCCTCATTTTCTTGATTTATTAAAATCAAAATACTAATATATATTTTATGGAACTGGTGAAGCGAACATTTGCTTCCTGGCTTCTTATGAACGGCCTAATGTGACTGGGATGAGGCTCAGAGCTGGTGGAGTTGGCTACTGTGAATGAGGTTACAGTCCTCTATGCCTCCTTTGCAATGGGTCACTGGTCACTCTTTGATCAAGCTGTAATAGCCAATTTGTTTAAGTCCTTTTAAATCCTATAGCAAAACACTTATCTCTTGGGGTGGGGGGATGTGACCAAAATAAAATCTGGAATAAGAACAGATATTTTTTGCCCAAATAGACATCTGTTTCCTATTAGCCATGTATGTCCATGATATAAAGCAGTTGCTTGATATCATTCTCTAAATGATGACAAAATTCAAATGATCATGGCTTGCAATATTATTACAACTGCATAGATTATCTATGCATATAAAGGGGAAATCAACATAAAGATCCAAAGACTATTATGTATATTGCAATGGGGACCTATCATGGACTAAAAAACGGTTGATTATTTCTTTGATACTGAAATATATCTAGATACGTTTTTTTCTTCATGTGATTTGATATTTTGTGGAGCCCTTAAAAAATTAACCCCAGAGTCTCTGGGTATACAGATGGCAATCTAATGTGACCAGCAATTTCCCCCTTTGTCCTGGCTGCTGCTCTGCATTCTGGTATGAGCATCATTACCAGCTCCCAAAGTGCCATCATCGGGTCTATTTTCTCCGGACTGTGCCAGCAGCAGCAAGCTGTGCCAGCAGTAAAGCTGAGACTAGCCACCCTCGTCCTCCAGCCACAGAGATAGGAACAGGGAGGGATACCAAGCACACAGGCCCTTACACGCCCTCCTATTTAAGCAGATATCATTCTGGTACTTGGACAAGATCAGAAATGGAATGGAAAACACCTGAGAATAATTTTATTGAGTGTATATTCATTTGGAAATGTCCAGTAATAGCACATCTGTGAGACAGAAATCAGACCTGTGGTTACCTGTGACTGTGGTTGGGAAAAAAAAAAGTGTCTGCACTTTTTTTGGGCAGGGGGACTTTCTGGGGTGAGGGACTTATTCTAAAACTTGCTGAGGTCATGATTGTACAACGCCATACAGTTACTAAAATAATTAAATCACACACTTAGAATGGGTACATTTACTGGCTTATACATTATTTCTTTTTTTGGATATTTGGATTAAGTTTTATTACTACACTAAAGTAGTTATATTTCTCTGTGTTTTTTAATTATATTTATTGGGTTGATATTGGTTAATATGATTATACAGGTTTCAAGAGCACAATTCAGACATATTATCTGCATATTGCATTGCGTGATCACCACCCAAAGTCAAACCTTCTTCCTTCACCATATATTTGACCCTCTTTCCCCTTAAATACCTCTACCTCCCACCACCCTTCCTTCTGGTAACCACCACGCTCTTGCCTCTGTCTGAGTTTTTGTTTGTTTTTCTTGTTTGTTCATTTGTTGCTTTCTGTTTTATATGCCACATATACAACCATGAATGAAATTACATGGTTCTTAAATTTTTTCTGTCTGATTTACTTAATGTAACATGATATTCTCAAGATCCACCTAAGTTGCTGAAAATGGCAGTATTCACCTTTTCTTGTAGCTGAGTAGATTCCATAGTATACACACACTATATTGTCTTTAAGGACCTATCATTCACTGCTAATGGGAATGTAAAGTGGTACAACCACATGGAAAACAGTATGGAGGTTCCTAAAAAACTAAGAATAGAGTTATCATGTGACCCAGTGACCCCTTTTCTGAGTATTTACCAAAAAAAATTTGAAATCATTTATTTACAAAGATGTATGCACCCCTATGTTCATTGCAGCATTATTCATGCTGGCCAAGACCTGCAAACTACAGAAGTGACCCTTAATAGATAACTGGATAAATTATTTCAATAAACTTGATATAAATTCCTGAAAGACTCAAGAATAAAAATAATGACAAATCTTTATTTAAAAAAATAGACCTATACATGTGAATTTAAAAATAGCATCCTGGGAATATGAATATATATATAATGGTAAGTATTCTTAATGTATAAAGCCAATAAAACAAGTGACAGCCAAACCCTAGCCAGCTTGGCTCAGTGAATAGAACATCAATTTGTGGACCAGAGGGTCCTGGGTTTGATTCCAGTGAAGAGCGCGTACCTCGGTTGCAGGCTCCTCCCAGCCCAGGCCCTGGTCAGGGCCTGTGTAGGAGGCAACCAATCCATATGTTTCTCTCACATCAATATTTCTCTCTGTTTTTCCCTCTCTTCTACTCTCTCTAAAAATCAATGGAAAAATATCCTTGGGTGAGGATTAAAACAACAACAACAAAATCAAACATATGTGATAGCCATGATATAAATTATATGTAGACATGATATCAAAACAGAGTTATCTTAGAGATCCAAGGGAATAGAAAATTTTCAAACATTGTTGTCTTTCACCTTTTCCTCCTCTCTAATTTTCTGCTAGGAAACCAACGTGAGCTGAAGTTAGTCAACAACATTTACCAAATCCCTTATGCATCAGGCCTTATTCTAGATGCTTAGAATAGAAAAAAATAGTAAATATAAAGATATAATTCTCCAAAATATTTACATTTATGTTTCATGTTTTGTCAATAGACACTAAATTTGTGAATAGAGAAGATAATTTCAACTATTAAGGGATGCTGTGAAATTCAGTAGCATAATGTTATGAAAAATCACCAGATGTGTTGCTTTTAATCAAGTGGCTATGAAAGACCTCAGTGGAAGTGAGTACTAGAATTGAAGGGCAGCTCAGATGTGGATGGAGGAGACTTCCAAACGGAAGGAAAGTGAATACAAAGTCCCTGAGAAAGAACTGAATTTGGTGAATGTCAAGTAGATCTGAGGTAAGTGAATGAGGGGTAGAATGAAGGAGATGATTAGGAGCCAGCATGTGAAGGGCTACACGGAAGACATCCGGCCTAATTAGCATATTACCCTTTTATTTTTATAGATGTCCTCCCATACTCAAATTCACTGCCACACAATAAAGAGAAAAAAGAAACAAAATTAAATGATAAAAGAAAAACAAAACACACCTGCCATAATATTTTGTAACTTGAACCTCTAGCTATTAAGTTGGGCTTATTGGGAATTCTTCAATAATAACATTATAAAATATCAGTAAAATGTAAATAATAAAAAGAATAGCAATATCATGATCTATTAACTTTATTGCCCATCCATTAAAATTTTCAGTACAGCAATGGGAAAATCATTATTATATGTTCCCTGAGGTGTATAAAGCCAATACCCCATTTTATTTAATCAATAAATAGTTCCCTCACTTTTTAAAAATATTTTAAGCAATTTATTTATAGAATATTAACAATCGAATGCATTGTTAAATGCGTTTTTTAAAACAATATTTTAATCTTTTAAGCTCAATGTTGCATTAAATGTTAAAATTGATGCCACAATTATTTAAGCAATAGAATTATAAATTTTCACACAAATATAGATATATTATTTTTGTTTATTGTGTGCCTTTTCATTTTATCTCTTCAAGTCCTCTGATTTTTCCATACCTATGAATATGTTAAATGAAAACTACCTGGATTTAGAAAATCTATACTTCACAAAAAGCATCTGTTTTAAAAACCCTTTTTGGGTATGGGCTACACTAATTCCCCCACCCATATTGCCAGACAGAAATAGTCTGGATATATTTGAGATTCAAAACAGATCACAGGAAAATTTGTTCTTTTTAGGATTTACTTATATATCCTGTAATACTACATAACATATGGGTAATCTTTCAATGAAAGACTAGAAAAACCAGGATTTAAGTGAGGAATAGAAATGTTCCTAAAATTCCAGTTATCTTTTTAAAATTCATTGATTAAATTAATGGATATTAATAGTTTCAGAGTGCTATGTTGTAAAAATTCATAATAATAGAACCTGATTTTTAAAAAAGCAGCAATTTGAATAGACATTAGGGAAGCAGCTTTGTCTAATTATTATCCTTTCCTCCTCCATCTGCTGGAAACACATGTTGATGGTTTCCCAATGTTCACTTTGAGAATGAGGTTCAGCCCTTGGTGGCAAAATTCACGAAGGTTTGAGACACCCTGGTTATCACTGGGTTCTCAGTTTTGAACTCTCAGGAAAGGCCGCCGTGAGTCTCCAGCAATTCCTCAATCACGGGTCAGACATCCCTTTCGGGCACTGGTGCCTGCCCAGCTTTCTGCTGGCGGCCTCCCTCCTTATTAGCCTGTAGGTCTCTCTCTCTCCAAGTTAGCGGAGGCGAGTCTTTGCACAGTGACTTCACTTCCCTCATGAATCTGAGAAGTTGTTGATTTTTCAATTTGTTTAGCTTTTTACTTATTATTAGGGCAGAGTGGCAACTTTCAAGATTCTTACAGGACAGACCAGAAACCAGAAGTCCCATTGTCCTGCTTTGAGTTAAAAAAAATTCCTAAAAATGCTTGAGGGTACCCCATTTACCCATCCTCATCTGTTTTCTGGAGTTTCTCCTGAGATGTTTTAATTCTACAAATTTGTGTAGTTAACATTTACCGCTTACCATTCTGTATTATACAAACACACACATGCAAACATCGTCTAAAAATTTGAAAAAAATGTATGTGCATTGCCTAGCTTTCAGTTAAGTAGTAAAAGTAGAATGAAAATATTTTTCATTAAGTTTTCAAAGAATACACTTAACACATAACTTATTTGAGGATGTTATTGGAGAAATTGCTCCATCAAAATGACAAAATACATCAAGAAGAAAAGGAAGATTCCAGAAACAATATTGGAACACATAATACAGCCTGATTGCTTGATTAAACCTCCCCCTTGCCAATTACATAGCGACTACTAAGAGTCATCATGTTAGTGTAAGTAGCTAGATATTGACAAAGGAAGGGAGCAAAGGGAATTAGGCATCATTACATGTAAACAACTGGGGAGCATAAGCCTGCTTGCTTCATCAGGAAGTTACAGCTTCACACACTCCCCAGGGAATCACCAAACTGTTCCCCAAAGATCACTGCAGGGGTGGGGGGCCAGGGTGTGGGAAACTGATTTAGGGTTAAGCCTTGGACTGACCTTCTGGCAAAGTCACAAACAAGTCCTAGCTTAGAGGGCACAGTCCTCTTAGCATAATTAGGCTTGACCTTATAACACTCCCTAGATCTTATCTGGGAAGCTAATGGGCTGAGGAAGTGCAAGAACAGTGTAAACAAGTGAAACTCACAAGAACTGTGTAACTATGGTAACCACTACCTTGTTTACCTCTCACTATAAAAAGCTTGGTGAGGCCTGAGCACAGTGGAAGTCCTTCCTCTTGTGTTGGACTTGCTCGCCTGGTCCCCCAATATTCCCAAATTATCTTCTGTCTTTTCTATTTCATTTGTGTGCGGCTCCACTTCCAGACCTGAGCCCTAAACCACGCAGGATGTGGAGGGAAACACGACACCAGGGGACAAAGAGGGAGGTAAGTACATGCACAGGAAAAGCCAAAATGGTTACCAGAGAGGCTTGTCAGTCTAACCTGGGAAAGGGATCACTTGGCCACAGGCCCACAAACGCCTGGGAAGTCGATTGGTTACTTTGAAAAAGCTCCTGGTCCTTCACAAGCCGAGACAATACAACCACAGAGAAGTCAGCCTTGCACAGTCTCTCTTTATAGTAACCCTGTGGCCCTGGCAGCCCTGTGGCCAATGGTTATGTGGAACCCAGATGCAGGTTCCAGGCAGGAGCCTGGATACAGCAGCACAGCCATGGATCACAGCCTGGAACAGCACGAAGCTACCTGGACAGAGACTGAAACCACTTAGCAAGGCCTGAGGCCCATGGCAGACAACCCAGGCTCCAAAGAACTAAGCTTTATTATGGCACAGAACCTCTGACTGAACCTATTTCTGCTCTGACTGTCCATAGAGGATGGGCAGAGATGGGGGGATGTTGGGAACCCAAGGAGGGCACTTCTTTTATTTTGCATCTGATGCTACAAATAAACCGTATCATCAGACCTCATTTTCCCTTGTGGGTCTCTGGAATGCTGTGCTTGCGGCACCACAGGAGTCCCACGTCCAATGCAACTATCAATACAAAGTGTATCAAATAAAAACAAAGAATCAGTAAATTATCTGACTCACCTCTCCATGTGGCAAATTATATTGAGAACCATTTAACAAAGTTGTTAGACAAAGAAGAAAACTATTCAAGAAAATAAGAATATAAAAAATAGGCACTAATGGTATCCAAATAAATTAAAAAATATGAACAAGAGAAAGAATAATCATAGTAAACATTTTCCTTTCAGCAGTGATCAATACTTATCAAATATATGTACTTCCTGACTAGCTGTACTGCCATATTGGGAGGATGGGGAGGAAAAAGAGAAGTGGAAATAAAATGCAAGGTAGAGAGTTAAAATTCCCATATACAATAAGACAAATATCGAAAATCTAAAACTGATAAAAAATTTCAGATATGCATGTTAAAATGGGGGGAAAACTGCTAAAAATAATAGATGGCATTATTAAAAGTGTTGCCTCTGGGGAGCAGGATAGATTTGACTGTTAGAAGTTTGCCGAATCTGGATTAACCGTGTAGCAGTAGTACTTGATTTTTTAAAAGTCTACAAGTATATTGATTAAAATAATTATTAAAACTAGCCTCCAGATAGCTCAGTGGGGAATCCCTCACTGTGGCCTAAACAAAATTATCCCAGCGTAGATATTGGCATACCCCTCCTGCTGAAACTGGGTCCCCTTCACTTCTCCAACTCAATCACTTTTATTTTTTTTTTACTTTTATCTAGATTTCTAAAACTAGACTTGCTTTAGGCATTACCTCTACTTTCTGGATTCTAAACAGATTTTGTGTGCCTGTGTGTGTGTGTATGTGTGTGTGTGCAAGTAAAAGAAAAATGTTATACATGTTTGTACGTTTTGTTAGGTGGCTTTGTTCACCAAATGGGACAATTTATAGATTGCTACATATAAGCACATCAGTCAATCATGTTTGCAAAGAGTAACTTATATTTGATTGTGAATACATCTTAATTCACTGTGTATTACTTCACCTATAGATAGCTTTAGATTTTCCATGTAAAACCTTTTCAGTGTGCTGCAGTTAGCTCATTCATCTTGTTATGCATCACAAATATTAATTTTACAATTTCTAGTTGTGGAGTTGTTGGTCAAAGGACATGTGAATTTTTAAATTAGGTCATGCTTTCTAAATTCCATCTATCCTATCTAATAATAGACAAACATGGTAATTAACCATACCTCCGCTATGCTTCCCATTGGCTAATCAGGGTGATATGCAAATTCACTGCCAACCAAGATGGCGGCTGGAAGCCAGGCAGCTGAAGCGAACATGAGGCTTGCTTGCTCCAGTGGCTCCAGTGATGGAGGAAGCCAAGGTTCCTCGCCTGCTGCGGCTGGGCTCTGAGCTGCACTCTAAGCAACAATGTTGCAATTATAGAGCTAAACACACCCAAGATGCCTGCTTTCAGCCAGCCGGGCCTCGGAGTTGGAGCCGCAACAAAGTTTCAATTACAGAAGGTAAATAAATCCCAGAATAAAAGAAAAAAGAGAGACTGGGAGCTTCAGTTGCAGGCTTGGCCCGCCTGAAAACAGCCCTCAGCCCCTCATCCAGGCTGGCCAGGCACCCCAGTGGGGACCCCCACCCTGAAGGGGGTGCGGGCATCCTGAAAACAGCCATCAGCCCCTCATCTAGGCTGGCCAGGCATCCCAATGGGGACCCCCACCCTGAAGGGGGTGCAGGCATCCTGAAAACAGCCATAAGCCCCTCACCCAGGCTGGCCAGGCACCCAAGCGTGACTCCCCACCCTGATATAGGACACCATTCAGGGCAAACCAGCCAGCCCCAACCTGTGCATCAGGCCTCTATCCTATATAGTAAAAGGGTAATATGCAAACTGACCCTAACAGCAGAAGGACTGGGAATGACTGGTTACTATGACACACACTGACCACCAGGGGGCAGATGCTCAATGCAGGAGCTGCCCTCTGGTGGTCAGTGCGCTCCCACAGGGGGAGCTCTGCTCAGCGACAAATCAGGCTGATGGCTGCCAGTACAGCGGTGGTGGTGGGAGCCTCTCCTGCCTCCTGCCTCCTCAGCAGTGCTAAGGATGTCCGACTGCAGCTTAGGTTTGCTCCCCGCTGGCAAATGGACATCACCCGATGGCTGCCGGGCTGCCAGAGGGATGTCTGATTGCCAGCTTAGGCCCAATCCCTGGGGAGCAGGCCTCAGCCAGCAGATGGTCATCCCCCGAGGGGTCCCAGGCTGAGGGATCTTCCCCCTGCCCCGAGTGCACAAATTTTTGTGCACTGGGCCTCTAGTATATATATAAAAGCCTAATATGCAAATTATCCCCTTGGGTGGGAGTTCCACTGACCAGGATGTGCGCTGACCACCAGGGGGCAGCACGGAGCAAAGGAAGGCCCCAGCTGTCAGCCGGCAGCTGCTAGGGACCCTACCTGTGCACAAATTTTGTGTACTGGGCCTCTACTTTATATATAATTGTAACAGCCCACACACTTGCCTATTTCCTCATATCCTCATTATTACTACAAAACATGTAAATATATACCCAGCTGAGAGTTAAAAATAGCATCTAATTTACTTTGTATTTACTTATGAGTGAAGTTGTGATATTTTAAATATGTTTATTGGCTATTTTAGTTCCTATAAACTGTTGATTGATTTATTAGACTGTTCAAGTTTCATTACTCTCAGTGCCAACCTCATTAGGTATCAAAGTACTGTATATAAAATAGGTTCTTATAGTTCTAAATTATTCTTTTTTCTGATTCACATCGAATTCTATCCCTATTTTTGTTCCAGTTCCGCACAGATTTAACCTATATTTTTAGTTATAGCATAATATCGAGTGAGAAAAAAGTACTTCCATTTTTTCTCTTTGCTGTCATGGCATGGAAGTCTTTCACGAAATCATTACTATTGTGACTACATTTAATATTTTTAAACTCAAGTTTATGTGTGTGTTTTTGGCCTTTATACTTTTCTGACTGGTCTGCATTAGTTCATTATGACCTGCAAGTCTCAGGAGGAGTAAAAAGAAGTGGGGTAAAAGTCAACACTATCTTAACAATCAAACAAACATAGTATCTCCTATCAGCTAGCTAAACTATCATTACATAGTGCTCTGTCTTCCACTGTGGACTCAGACAAACATGGGTTTGAATTCCAGCTGTAGCATTTAATAAGTTAGCAACAAAGGGGAAATGACAAAATCTTAAGACCAGGTTTTCTTATCAGTAAAAAGGGATCTGTAATATATTTATTTTATTTTATTTTTTATTGTTTAAATTATTTTTGTAAAGATAGCTTTTATTTATTTTTTAAATTTTATTTCATTGTTTAAAGTATTACAAATAGTAGTACATATGTCTCCTTTCCCCCACTGACCTCCTCCTGGCCTCCCCTACCCACCCAGCAAATGCCCTCTCCCCCCTCCCAGTGTCTTCCGTCCATTGGTCCATTGGTTATGCTTATATGCATGCATATAAGTTGATCTCTTACCCCCCACCACCACCTGCCCCAGCCTTCTCGCTGTAGTTTGATATGTCACTATTTTATTTATTTATTTATTTATTTATTTATTTATTTATTTAATATTTTTTTATTGATTTCAGAGAGGAAGGGAAAGGGAGAGAGACAGAAACATCAATGAGAGGGAATCACTGATCAGTTACCTCCTGCACAACTCCCACTGGGGATCAAGCCCGCAACTGAGGTACAAGCCCCTGATCAGAATTAAACTTGGCCACCCTTCAGTTCCAGGGCTGACACTCTAACCACCTGTACACCGGCCAGGGCTGTAATATGTGCCTGTAAAACAATGTGTGTGTGTGAAGGCAGCGTCAAGGACTGGCTAAGAGCTCGCATCTTGAAGACAAGCATCTTGAAGACAAATACCTTGGGCCAAATTCTAGTTTCTGCTCTTGTTACTCTGAGCTTATGTAAGTCACTAGGTCAAAATCTTATCTCTGATGACTTCTAGCTCTGTAATCGTGATAAGGAATGTGTTCTCTACTTTTCTCCTTTATAAATTGGGGATATAATTATAACTAAATGACTTAATAAGTAAAAAAAGTATTTAATGGAGGTCATGATGCTATCCAATAAATGTTAACTCCAGAACTATTTGGCATTTATTTGACATTTATGTGGTTGTGTGTTTTTTTAAATGATTTTTTTTCTTTCTTTTTTTTTTCTTTTTTAGAGAGAGAAAGGGAGAGGGTGAAAGAGAGAAACGTTTATGTGAGAGTAAAACATCGATTAGCTGCCTACTGCACACCCCCCTCCACCAGGAACTAAGCCCAAAACCCAGATATGTGCCTGGGAATGGCCAAGTCTATGTGGGTCTTTCTTAAACAAACAAAAAAAAAATCAACAAGTTAACTTCTACCTGGGCAGGAAGGGCTTGGCCCTGCTGTGACCTTTACTTGTGACCTCACTGTGCGAACACTCCCTGCTCCTGACACCTAGTAGGAAGGTGAATCTGTGATCTACAGGCTGTTTGTCCTTGAAGCCTAATACGATTCCATGTGAGCAAAACCAATGGCCTAGGTTCTAGAAGTTCCCATGATGTCCTAATAATAATGCATATAAGGTCTTCCAGTGAAACTCATTTGCTACATTACTATTTTATATATTAGAGGATGAAGATGAGCATGACACACATTATACATTCTTCAATTTTTTCCAAATTCATTTTAAAGAGAATCAAATGTGTGTATTGTATGTGTGTGTGTGTGTGTGTGTGTAAAACGTCAAAAAATATATTGATTGGCTCCTGCATTTGGCCAGATTGCAGAGGCCGTATGCATGAAACAATGGGATAAATAACAATTTGGATGTTTCAGATTTGTTTTTATTCTGGCTTACTCTTAAAACTAATAAGAAATACAGAGTTACAAACAGCTTGTAGAGGGTTGGGTCTGGCTACCTTTTCCTCCCTCATGTCTCATGGAGTTGTACCAAAGTGTGGTGGTCTGACTTTACTAAATCCCCAAACCTGTGGACTCATATCAGCAAAGCACTAATCTGTGGATTCATCTCAGCACATAATTACTTCGACAATAATTGAAAATAAACCTTTTACCAGGCCACATATGCTGGACTTAATGCTGGGGGTACAGACCTTGAATTTCTTGCTTTGCCTGAACAAGGTCACTCTTCTCTGCGTTCATGCTACAATGACTAAATGTTTCTGTTTGGTTTTTCATGGTGGGTTTCCTGTGGCCAGGCCTGACCACAGCTCCCCACAACCTCACGCTCCGCTTCTCTGCCCCAGCACACAGTTAGTCCATGTGCTGCTTCACAGTGAAAATCCAAATTAAATAACTAGAACCAAAGCCTGAGGACCACGAAAAGAAAAGAAAATACTGCTGAATGCGCCTCCCACAGTTTTCATCGTGCTGACCTCCAAACCTGACCCAAGAGAAATGAAATAACCATCACCTTTTCTCTAAATGTTTCAGAACCCTGTGTGACTAAACAGAGCTTTGTGAGAATCGATCTTGCCACAGCACTCACACCTGAGATCATTTTGAAATCAAGGAGGGCGGCTTGAATCATTAAGGGAACGTTTACTATGGGATTTGGTTAACAGGGTACCTGAATAGCTGAACAAAGGACATATATACATGGTAAAAACAAGACTTTTTTTTTACATTTGCTAATGACCTTTCTACTGTCAAAACAATTTCCACATTGCATTTGAGATTCATTTTAATTATGATTTCAAAATTTTCATATTTTAAAATATATTATTTGGGACTATTACTGAGAGTATCACATCCAAGTCCAAAAGAGAAACTATCATTAGATGGAACAAAATACCCACTCTAAATTTAAAATAAATGATCTCCTCCAAGTATTATTATGGCAATTTTTTGATCAGCTAAATATATATAAAGGATAAATATTAAGGGCTGCACAACAATTCCATCAACCTATTTGTACAAAGTTATTCAATAATGTGACATAAAGTCCAAAATCTTAGAAAAAATGATCCAAAGTCAATCTTGAAATAAAAAATAAAAAAATCTGAAAATTTTTATAAGGATGTGAAAATGTCTCATAAAATAAAGGGGGAAAATATAAGCAGTTGGAAACAAGAAATGACTCCAAAGGCTAATAAGAACTTGCCTTCTGTCACCTGACTCCTTCTTTCCCCACATGTCCCCTTCATTCTTCTCTTTCCTCACATACATTTAAAATATTTTCCAAACTACACAATTAAAGAGATTATCACTATTTCTAAATTATGCTGGTTACAAAAACAGAAACCAAGAGAAAAAGATAACTGATTTAATTTGGACCAGAGAGTGTTGGAGTATACTACTAAAAAAGAAAAAAGAAATCAGGGCAGATAATGATTAATAGAAAGACAAAACAATAAATATACACCATTTTATGATTATAGACCTCTTTTTTGCCACCACCTTTATTTGTCATCTCTACTATATCCTCCAGACAACCCCTGACTCCCAACCAAAACCTACCTTCTATATTTTAAAACAAAAAATAATTAGGACTGATTCTATCTATTGTGTTTGATTTTATTTTTAGAATACCAAGTTTCTTCTTCAGAAGTCTCTTCTTGTTTTAAGGTTCAGTAACCTGAAAGATATTAAAATGTCACTGGCATAGTCACATGATTCGGTGAATTTTATAGTGCAAAGGTCAACATCTTTTAAAGTATTTTTTTATTCATTTCAGAGGAGGAAGGAGAGGGAGAGAGAGATAGAAACATCAGTGAGAGTGAATCATTGAATGGCTGCCTCCTGCACAATCCACATTGGGGATTGAGCTCTCAACTGGAGCTGGGGCATTTGCCCTGACCGGGAATGGAACCGTGACCTCCTGGTTCATAGGTCAATATTCAACCACTGAACCACGCTGGCTCAGCCAACATCTTTTAAACAAAATGTGGCAGACAATTCCCAGATTCCATGACTTGAGTTCCCAAATATATTGGAAAGGGAACCAAAACAAAGATTTCTCCCTGTACAAACCCGTATGTATATTTATAGAGTCCCTTCTAGTGATTGCTTTGAATATCTCCTTCATTGAAGATCCAGAATTATCTTTTCTTATGAAAAACTCCTTTATATATTTATATATTTTTAAAACATGAAGGTGATTTCTTTCCAGGATTACAAATTTAATTAATATCTGGAATACATAAGCGATGCTTTGGTAGAGGGACTAGGATGGTGTCAGGAGAGTTATAGGGAGTTTCTAAAGGGCCAATCAATATAGAATCAGAAAGCAATCTAATTGAATATGCTGGTATTTATCAAGAGTAAATCTCTTTATGTTTCATTAATCACATTTGCACAAATAAAATAAGTATTTCAGAACTTCCCTTAAGACTCTGTGAAGAATGAATAGAATGTCAAACCCCTAAAAATGTTAGGGCTATTAAATCAAGTACACCTGCCAAAAAGCCTTTTGGAGTTGACTGATGTTATCAACCCATGGAAATTCAGTAAGACGAGTGACAGGTCTGCTCTGGGTATTATTATATGCACAGTACCTGACCCGTACTCAGGTAAATAGTATATATTTAATAAAATATGTCAAACAAAAGACACGAGATGGACAGTTAAAATAAATGTAATGAGGGAGAACAGTGACTGAAGAATCCACTCATTAAAAGGAAGCTTTATTTATAGTTATAGTTCCTAGAGCTAGCCTCTGAAGGGTAGTTTCCTGAGCCTGGATGCAGAGCCAGCATGATTTACTTGAAAAGGCAAATCTATGTTTTCTGTGATTTCCTGAGGCACCCAGGTGTGACAGGGAACACGGTGGACTGGAATATCAGTGACAACCTCTTGGCTCCCCCTAGGGTATGAACTGGAGATGTAAACTACCAGTGGTCCTGAATTCTGCGGTGTGGGGGGTGGGGGGTTAGTGTATACTGAGGTGTAAAATAAAATGTATGAACGTAATACAGTAGTTGGTAAACCCTGGGTTGCTATAGTGAGTAAGATAATTTAATGCTATTATAGAAGCAATATGAAGCATGATGGCTTAAGATTCTCCACAAAGGATGATTTTTAAATGTGACTCCATTGGGAAGTTTCTTATCCTCTCTCAACACTATAGTAGCAGATGAAGGTGAGGATTCAAATACAATAAAAACAGCTTTAACCCCTGGCCGGGGTGGCTGAGTTAGTTGAGCATCATCCCATGCACCAAAGGGTTACCAGTTTGATTCCTTGTCAGGGCACAGTAGGGGGCATGCAGGAAGCAGCCCATGGATGTTTCTCTCTCTCCCTTTCTCTTCCTCTCTCTCTAAAATCAATAAAAACATATTTAAAAAAACAACTTTATAAGAATCATAAAAACAAAGACGAGTAAGAAAGACAGCAAATTCATTAAATGCTACTATCGCTTTTCATTTCAAATTCGAAAAACACATAGTATTTAACAAAAGTAACTGAATTACTCCTACTTATGTATTAGGTTATTTGTTAATTCATTTGTTTTATTATTTAATCTTAGCAACTCTGCTCGACAAATATTAATATCTACAGCAGCATAATTCAATATGTTTTAACCCACATTGGTTTTATATTATAAAGGTTGAGCGTTTTGAACTCAGATCTTTTATTTTAGAGACAATATTTTCTTCCAAATGTGTTGTTGGGATTTATGCTCAGGACAACTGCCTTTTCACAAGCTGGCCCTGATGGGTCTTTAGGCACTTCCTAAGCTCATTTAGTTGAGGACTTTTGTATTTTGCTTTATTTATGTTACAGATACACTTAATTTTCAGGTCAAAGATCTTTTACAAAAAAAGATGAAGAAAGCAAACTAATTGTCAATTTGATTTTCATGGCCTCTACCTGCAATCTGACCTTTCTTTTTCTTTTTCTTTTTTTTTTAAATTTGGCATGGCAGTTACATATTTTACAAACTGTTCTTACTAGAGCTACTTATTGCCATTTTCCATAGGGAGTTACTTTTTTATTTTATTTATTTTTTTATAATATATTTTATTGATTTTTTTGCAGAGAGGAAGGGAGAGGGTTAGAGAATTAGAAACATCAATGAGAGAGAAACATTGATCAGCTGCCTCCTGCACACCCCCGATTGGGGATGTGCCGGCAACCAAGGTACATGCCCTTGACTGGAATCAAACCTGGGACCCTTCAGTCTGCAGGCCGACGCTCTATCCACTGAGCCAAACCAGTTAAGACTAGGGAGTTACTTTTTAATATAACTGGTATAAAATACCATGTGGACTCTTTCTAAGGAAGAGAGTTAAGTATTATTTTAAAATATCTCTGAGATTCAGCATGATTTATAGAGATAGTGCATATCTGTTGGTTGACTTTTAAGCTTCCAAGTCTCCTCCCCTTTTCTCAAACCGCAGCTAATTTTTATTGAGACTCATTGAAAACTGACTGTACTCAAGCTCCCAATTCTAGTCCACGTGAATTTAACTAAGACTGTCAGCAAATTCCTGGCTCAAGTGATTGAGTTAGGGCTGAAGTGTGACTTGCGCCAATGCAATAAGAGTGAATGCCAGGGCTTTGTGTAGGAGTTGTAAGATCTACCCAAGGAATCTCTATTTATGCGAACCATCCATTACTTGCAAGCAAGCATCTGAACTGATTTGGGAATTTCGTTCAGGGAAATGAAGACTGGCAGTAAGAGACCTGACTAAACTAAGAAAGTAGGACAAGGGTGGCTGTGACCCCTCACCCTCTCCTCTTCAACAACAGAGGCTGTCAGTCTCTATGTGCTGGTACCACAGCTGTCAATCTGTGATGAACTGTACATGGAGACTCAGATTTTTCATCTACTGAGCCTGCAAAATTAGGCTTGAGGGAGGGAAACGTCATAATGTCTGAATGCGTTGGCTCATTCTGCAGCTTTAGGTAAGATCCTGAAAGATACTAGGCTTTCGGGTTTTGTTTGTCCCTTGAAGTGAGCCCACCTGAAAGTAGAAAATAAAATTACAAAAAATAAAAATTAAAAAACAGAGCTTTTTAAAAAGAAGTTCCTTTGATTGTGGCTGAAATAAAGAATGACCAAAATTCTGAACATCTATAGCTTCACTGGGTTGGAAAAGGCAAATTTTACCCATAAAATCAAAGTTAGGGCAATGTTGTGTCAGATAGCTTTCATTGGGTGGAAGAACTAACAGGAAGTAAGATCAGAGCCTAAGGGGAACCTGACACCACTTCCTGCCTACAGCCCACACCAGCATTTCCAAGTTGTGCCCTGATTATAAAGAGAAAGAAGGGTAAGGGGAGGGAGGGAGGGAGGGATGGAGAGAGAAATGGAGGGAGGAGGAAAAAGGATAATGACTTTGGGAGACTGCTGAAGGCAGGCACTGTTTTAGCAGTTCCCCACCCTGCCCAGGTGTTGACTGGGAGGCGCTGTATGGCAGGCTACAGTGCAGGCATGGGCAGGGCTATGAGACCCAGGCAGCTCCTTTGCTTACCCAAATTCACAGGCCTGAATCCAGGTTCAAATGTTCTCTTTAAATGAAGTCTTTCTACCTATGGTTTCTAGTACATATAATTGTTTCAAATCAGAGAGATGTGAACCTTATTAAAATTTCAAATTCATAGTTTTAAAAATAGAGACTCTAATTCTGGCAAATAAATGCCTGTGATTGTTCATCTCCTGAGTGACACCAGACTTTGTCCTAAGAGGAAGACAGTGACTAGGGTCCATTAGTTCCTGATAGATATGGTCTCCATTCAATGCACCTAGATTCCATCATGAAGGATAATGTAGTGTAAGGGAGAGTGTCTGAGAACAAACTAAACCTGTAGCAGCAAAGGAACTCCATCCACAGCAAGTAATACAGACTCGAATCCTAATAAGCAGGATATTAGAAGCTAAATGGATGAGACACAGACTATATTATTTCTATTCTCTCTTGAATGTATTGTTTCCATTCTCCTGTTTTGCACTGGAAGTTTTTATTGCAGCTAATATTATTATTGTTTTGCTGTTATTTACAACCAGATATGTTCTAATTGTTTCATAAACTTAATAAAGAGTTTAATTCAAAAGACCTTTGTGAGGTAACAAAATCTTTACATTATTCTTAAGGAAAAGAACTAGGACATATTTTTTTATGGTGATTTCAAATTTCACTGCAAAATACTTTTGATCACTGTCCTAATACCAAGACTATATAAGCATGAAATCTTCCTTCATATTCTTACGTTGTGGAAGTTTTTACTCTCTCTGTGTTAAAACCATTATCAAGTAATGTACAAGATTTCTGTTGATTATCTGTACTTCATAAAGTAAAGAAAGGTGAAACCTATGATTCTTTGTCATACATTTTTCCAAGGAAGTATTACCTAATGTGTATTCTGAAAAGCAATAGAAATATAATCCATTCCTTAAAATATGGGAGACCCCTTCACCAAATAAATTTGAGTAACATTGCATACACTTCACTTTTTGTGTGTTAGCATCACCATACTAAATAACCTATTAAATCTGTTTAGAAGTCTTACTTTTTAAAAAGTTATTAAATTTCAATAAACTAAAATTTTTCATTATAATTTATGTTTTACTATTGAGTTCCTTTAAAGTATTTTTTCATTTTTAAAATTATAGACTATAGATTCAGAGATGTAGATGTAGATATGAAATGAAAAAGAACATCATAATTCCATGTACTCATTAAAAATCACTCTTAAAGGACATAGAGATTGAAGAAGACAAGTATAATATACTATAAGCCCATTGCAGGAGGATTCCTGAAAGAATAGAGCTTCCTCAGGCCAATCCCGCCGCCAAGCCCCACCACCCAGGGCCGCAGACGGGGGTTCCGCCTGCCCAGGGCCGCAGATGGGGGTCCCGGCTGGGGGCGGGGCTTAGGCAGCCCATTCATGCCGCCAAGCCCCACCGCTCAGGACCACACATGGGGGTCCGGGCTGGGTTGGGGCTTAGACAGCACACAGGGCCCAGATGGCGGCTCGCGCTGGCCCGCCCTGCCTGCAGTATGCAAATTAGCAGCCATCTTTGTTGGTGGTTAATTTGCATATCGTGCTGATTAGCCAATGGGAGGTGTAGCAAAGGTATGGTCAATTACCATCTTTGTCTATTATTAGATAGGATAGCATCTAATTCAAAATAAAAAGTAGTTATCACACATTTTTAAAAGTAAAATGTTCCACAAAGTAGAAATAATTATAAAAGTTGAAAATTAGAAATAATATATGAACCCCTATGCTCATAGCAACATTATTTATAATAGCCAAGATCTGGAAAGAGCCCAAGTGCCCATTAGTAGAAGAGTGACTACAAAAGCCGTGGTACATCTACACAATGGAATACTATGAGGCTGGGAAAAAAGAAGGAGCTATGACCTTTGTGACAGCATGGATAGACCTGGAGAGTGTTATGCTAAGCAAAATAAGCCAATCAGAGTAAAACAAATACCATACAATCGCACTAATGTGTAGAATCTAATGAACAAAACAAACTGACTAACAAAATAGAACCAGAAGCATTGCTACATGGAACAGACTGACAAATGTCAGAGGGGAGGAGCATGGGGGAGACTGGATAAAAGAAGGTGAAGAGATTAGCCAAATAACATATATTCATAGCCCATGGACACAGACAACAGTGTTATGAAGGCCAGGGAGTGGGGAGGGCTGGGGCTGGGTGGAGGTGGGCAAAGGGTGGGAAATGGGGGACATCTGTAATAAAGTCAACAACAAAACATAAATTTAAAAATTGAAAATTAAATATATGCATTAATGTTATTTAATATCATTTGTCAATTAGAACTATTTGCTAGTGTAAATTTATTTGAGCTTCATTTAGACTTCTGAAATAAATTTGTATAGAATAATTTCCTTACAGTAAAAAGACTAATTTTCTCTCCAAATTTAAATATTGAGACATATTTCTTACCTTTTAATATTTTATAGTAACCTATACTTAAAATGAAAGCTAAAATATAAAACAACTAGCATTGCTGGGGAAGGCTCCGAGACAATGCTTGACAGTGAAATTATTCCTTTTCTATCTTAGCTACTACAGCACAAAGAAAGGCATTTTAAAATAGAAATTTCATAGCAGATATGTACTCTTTGAAAGTATTACCTCTTGTAATCCCCAAATCATGTGTTTGGCATTAGTAAGTAGCAATAGAAAGATCTTTAACCTTAGAAACACTTGTGGTTATCAGTATAAAGACTAAACTTTAAAAATACTGGGCTTCAATAGCTACAAGTGACCTATTTCATAACTCATTTTATTTGGCAAACCTACTAATAATGACCAAGGTGATCATTGATGAATATAGAAGTGCAGTTGCCATGGTGGAAAATCAATATTATCTTGAACCTAAATGAGACTAATGGTAACCTAAGAGAGGGATTGGTAGTTTATGCCAGACTTTGCTCAAGTTTATATATATAATGAGCTAAATGCTTTATATGTGTTATCAGTTTAACCCCTCTAATTGCTTTCCTATTTAGGTCTAATATTTTATCTGAAGAAATTGGTATTAAGATTACTTAAAATGTGAGCATGCATTGGAAAATATTCAATTAATAAATTATGTAAGTTTGAGGGTTTAGCATTTCTAATACTAAATAAGTCAAAAAGGTAGAAAAAAAGAAAACAATAAATGTTCCATACAGAAAAAAAGTAAGAGATTTGGGGTACTTTGTGAAGTAAATGTCAATTATAGGGACAAAGATTATCTTAGCGTGCAAATGTGAAGAACGGGAAACTTGCTGGACAAACATAAAGAGAAACACAACAGCTCCAAGGCTAGAGAATCCCAGGATACATAATCGAATGCTATTCACTAATTGACGAGTCCGGGAAGTAGCAACAACTCTGCAGGTGAGAAGAGGCTGATGAAAGTCTGAGTTCAGGAAATGGACATCATGTTCTCTGACAAAGCCAATTTGCTGAAACCAATATGGCTGACTTGATTTCCTCATCAGTGTCCAAATCAACGAGATTCAGATTTGTCTCAATATTTCCATCCCTGCTACATAAAAACGTGTTGTCCCAGAAGTGATGTAAAAACCACTAAGTTTGGTTTAGGAAATGCTCATTTGACTTCATTTGCTGTTTCCTGGATCACATGTATCATAATCCTAATAGGCCCTAGTGATTAGAAGGATCATGCCTCTCTGTAGGACTGAGGAACATAGGTAATTGGAAGTCTTACATGATATCTCTTCTGACTACTTTACTTCAATTAATGGTCCTTTGCTTTAGTTATCCAGAACATTATACAGATTAATCTTACTTCTACTAAACTACCAAACACAACCAAACAAGAAAGTCGGAGGAAGTGTCAAGATCTGTCACTCAAAATAATCTTTGAGATATCTATACAAATTCATGTCACATTGCAGAACGTATCTTATTATTTCATGTTGTATATCAGTCATTCTCAATTCATTTTATATAGCCTAATGTTAAAATAATACATTCTAGTTTTACTGAGAAAAGGAATTGTAATTGAGTCTATTCCACAGACTATTTCGATTTAAAGTTTAATGTTACTGTCTTCCTCCTACAACTGCAACAGGCATGCATCTGTTTCAGCTGCTCCATAGAACACCGCTTTCTGCGTCTGTGCTTTCCTGATGCCTCAGAGTGGGGTGCCTGTGGAAACTACCCCTACACTCAGACAGGCAGAAGGTAGTGAGTGGTACAAAGGAGATGGGAGGGATCTTCCTTTCATGAAGAATGGGTGTAGGAATAGGTGTTCAGTCCCTCACACATGCCATGTGAAGTTTCTTCTGTAGAGGTCTTTAGAAGATCCTGACAAGATGGGGCACAGTTGTCCACAGAGGTAGACCTTTGAAAAGGCACTGCCCTGCCAGTGTGGCTCAGTGGTTGAGCGCCAACCTATGAACCAGGAGGTCGGGCTTCGATTCCCAGTCAGGGCACATGGATAGGGGGTATGCAGGAGGCAGTCAACCAATTATTCTTTCTCATCATTGATCTCTCTCTCTCTCTCTCTCTCTCTCTCTCCTCGCTCTCTCCTCGCTCTCTCTCTCCCACTTCCTCTGAAATCAATAAAAAAATGGCAGTTATACCAGTGTTTCCTCTTTTCTTGTTTAATTATTCCCAGTCCTTTATTTTTTAGTTCTTGAGATAACTTTCCAAAACAAGTTTACTTGTACATAAACTTGTCTCAGGTTCTGCTTTCTTAAGAGAACTAGGCTAAGACAGTCAGTACCCTGGGAGACAGAGTGGGGCAAATAACTGAGCATCTTTGCCTACAAAATGTTGGCTGGACAGGCTTTCTTTTACCTTTTTTGCAAATAGTATATGGTCCTCCCATCAAATTAAAAAAGTATCACAGTGGCTACTGAGATTTGGCTTTTAGTGATTTGAAACCCATTGTTTAAGAGAGATAAGGGATGGTAGAGGCAGCTACTCAGATAAATGCAGGGAGAGTTTGTTGAGGCAGTGTATTGGACCACTTACTGAATATGTGGTCTCCTCAGAGCTGCATTAGATATATAATACATACGTATACCTATGTAATCTCCTTGGTATTACTTTGCTTTGATTTTTGCATAACACTTTGTGGAAAGACGGAAATAACACTACAGTTATAAAGACATCTGTGGGGAAAGGGTGCACCGTTTCTTCTGACTGAAACAATCAAGCACAGACGTGTTCCTTCATAATGTACCCGGTTTGAAGAAAACTGTGTTTGCCAGAAACCAGACTCCTGTGTTCTCATTGCCCCCATAATTCATGTGAAAAATATCTGCAAGGCAATTGACAACAAGCTATGGACATCGATTTTACTTTCAGTTTAAGATCTGAAGTGGATATGCCAACTTGCCAATGAGCAGTGTCGAGCACTCTCCACTGTTCATTGGTGCAGCTAGAATATTCTGTTGCTCCTCTGGGAGGGTAACTTATGACCTAGAAACAATTCAGTTAGTCCAGAACAAGCAAGCACATAAAATTCATTTTAAAAAAGAACAACATATAATTTATATCACTAGTCTGTGACAAGACTTATGACTTTAACTGCACCCTGACGTCACCGGCCTCCCCTGAGATGAGGCCTCTCGCTCTTGGTCTCTGAGTGATGGGGTCCTGCCACCCACTGAGGTGTAGTCATCCTTCGGGTCTTGGGACATGAAGCACTGATTCCCACTGTTCTCTGATGTGTGTTCTCTGACCTCTCAGATGGCCTCAGGGCACACGGCCCAGACACAGCCTCACCATGATCTTCATCGAGTTTGTGTGTTTTTTGTGTTGTTTTTTTTTTTCTTTCCAAAGCATTTTTTAACACATTCAACTCTTAGCCGTTTTTCCCATAGAATTCTGGGTGTGTCATTATCCCAGGCACCTCAATATCCACTATTAATAATGTATTTCCTGTTTGCCCCCTTTTTTTGAAGGAGCACCTGCATTTTGAGGACTCTGTTCTGACAAATAAACATCCTTTATTTCCATTCCAAGCACCCTTATTTACCAATGAAAAGAACACTGGCTTTCAAAAAACAGTTTCTGTTACGCACTAAAAGTCAAAACTGAATTTTCTTCTAGACTAACACGAATTTTTCTGTGAGGCAATAAGAGTCATGGCAAAGTTTTCATGTTGGGTGTCTTGTAGGAAAAACAAGTATTAAGTAGAAATGGACAATCTTTCAGGCTATCCTGACACAGGTGCTTGAAAATGCATTCATGCTAGAAACATATTACTGCACAAGATAAGCACAGTTTTGCCCTAACCTGTTTGGATCAGTGGATAGAAAGTCGGCCTGTGGACTGAAGGGTCCCAGGTTCAATTCCTTTCAAGGGCATGTACCTTGGCTGCGGCACAACCCCAGTAGGGATTGTGCAGGAAACAGGTGAATTGATGTTTCTAACTCTCTATCTCTGTCCCTCTCCCTTCCTCTCTGTAAAAAATCAATAAAATATATTTTAAAAAGATAAGCACAGTTTCTCATAGAGATTTAAATTTATATTGTTTTACTTTTTGTTGTCAAAGGAAGAAAAGCCCCTTCCATTGTACACTGAAAATTAACACTGGGAATGCATGCTATATAACTGGTGGTATATTAAACATTAGACATATGATTAAAAAGTGAGTTTGTGTTTAATGGGATAACAAAATTAAAAGTATCTTTTGTTTTCATAAGTTCTTATCCCTGATTAAAAAGTACTTGATAAAAAAATATGTAAGGGGATATATTTATGCATATCTATTTCTAGTAATAGAATGAAAGATTCAATGTATTGCTTGTTTATCTTTGTGCCCACACTTTTGATATATAGAAAACATTTCAAGGACAATAGAATAATGACTAATGTGAATAGCAATGACCTCAATTTTTTTTATAAAAATAATGAATAACAATGATCCTTGTTTGATTATGTGACTCCAAGAAGTATGTCAATATTCCTTCTTAATGTTAATAAAAGCCTGAAAGTAAGCAGTTTCTTTATATTTTTTTAGTATTACAAAGAATATTACATATGTCTCCTCTTTTTTTTCCCTTGATACCCTTGATAATCCCCCAGCCTCCCCCCAGTGTCTTGTGTTGATTGGTTATGCTTATATGCATGCATACAAGTACTTCGGTTGATCTCTTACCTTCCCTCCAGCCCCACAACCCTCCCTGGCCTTTGCGCTGTAGTTTGAAAGTCGTTCGAAGCTGCTCTGTTTCTGTATCTTTTTATCTTTTTTTGTTCATCAGTTAATGGTCATTATTATCCATAAATGAGTGAGATCATGTGATATTTCTCTTTCATTGACTGGCTTATATCACTTAGCATAATGCTCTCCAGTTCCATCCATGCTGTTGGAAATGGCAAGAATTCCTTCTTTTTTTTACAGCAGCATAGAATTCCACTGTGCACATGTACCACAGTTTTCTAATCCATTCATCTGCTCATGGGCACTTAGGCTGTTTCCAGATCTTAGCTATGGTAAATTGTGGTGCTATGAACATAGGGATACGTATATCCTTTCTGAATGGTGTTTCTGATTTACTGGGATATATTCTTAGAAGTGGGATCACTGGGTCAAATGGGAGTTCCATTTTTAACTTTTTGAAGAAATTCCATACTGTCTTCCATAGTGGCTGCACCAGTCTGCATTCCCACCAGCAATGCACAAGAATTTCATTTTCTCCACATCCTCTCGAGCACTTGTCATTTGTTGATTTCTTGATGATAGCCATTCTGACAAGTGTGAGATGGTACCTCATTGTTGCTTTGATTTGAATCTCTCAGATGATTAGCGACTCTGAGCATCTTTTCATATGTCTCTTGGCTTTCTGAATATCCTCTTTTGAAAAGTGTCTATTTAGGTCCTTTGCCAAATTTTTGATTGGATTGTTTATCGTCCTTGTGTTAAGTTTTTTGAGTTCCCTATAAATGTTGCAGATTAAACCATTATCAGTGATAACATTGGCAAATATGTTCTCCCATGCAGTGGGCTTCCTTGTTGTTTTGTTGATGCAGAAGCTTTTTATTTTGATGTAGTCCCATTTGTTTATTTTCTCTTTAGTTTCCAATGCCCTAGGAGCTGTATCGGTGAAGAAATTGCTTTAGCATATGTCTGAGATTTTGTTGCCTTTGGATTCCTCTAATATTTTTATGGTTTCCCATCTTATGTTTAAATCCTTTATCCATTTTGAGTTTATTTTTGTGTATTATGTAAGTCAGTGGTCTAGTTTCATTTTTTTGCATCTATCTGTCCAATTTTTCCCAACACCATTTATTGAAGAGACTATATTGACTCTATTATATGTTTATGCCTTCTTTGTCAAATATTAATTCAGCATATTGGTTCGGGTCGATTTCTGGGCTCTCTATTCTATTCCATTGAACTATATGTCTCTTCCTGTGCCAGTACCAGGCATTTTTAGAACAGTGGCTTTGTAATACAGCTTGATATCTGTTATTAAGAACCCACTTACTTTGATCTTTCTCAGAATCACTGCAGCTATTCGGGGTCTTTTTTTTTATTCCAGAAGAATTTTTGGAGAGTTCATTCTAGATCTGTGAAATATGCCCTTGGAATCTTAATGGGGAGCTCGCTGAATTTATCGATAGCTTTGGGTCATATGGACATCTTAATGATTTTGATTCTACCAATCCATGAACATGGTATGTTCTTTCATCTGTTTCTGTCTTCCTCTATCTTTGTTCAGTGTTCTGTAGTTTTCTGCGTTTAGGTCTTTTACCTCCTTAGTTAAGTTTATTCCAAGGTATCTAAATTTTTTTGGTGTGATGGTAAATGGGATTGCTTTTTTAGTCTCTCTTTCTGTAAATTATCTATTGGTTTCCAGACATGCCATAGATTTTTGGCGTTAATTTTGTATCCTGCTACATTGCTAAATTCATTTATTAAGTCTAATAGATTTTTGATGGAGTCTTTAGTGTTTTTTATGTACAATATCATGTCATCTGTGAATAAGGACAGTTTTACTTCTTCTTTTCCAATTTGGATGCCTTTTATTTCTTCAAGTTGTCTAATCGCAATGACTAATGCTACCAGTCCGAAGTTGAACAGGAGTGGATGAGAGTGGGCATCCCTGTCTTGGTCCTGGGAGGAGATGAGTGTACCTTCCACCTACTCCTAGCCATGGTTTTAGATTTTGCCAATTGAATATGATGTTGGCTGAGGGTTTGTCATACAAGGCTTTTATTACATTGAGGTATGATCCTTCTATTCGCACCTTGCTGAGAGTTTTTATAAAAAATGGGTGTTTGGAGCTGCTTAGTGGCTGTCCTTCTTGTCCCTTCAGCCCCCCCTGGAAGGGCGCCCTCAGACAGGAGACTGTGGGAGCTGCAGGAGGAAGGTAAGATGACTTTGGGAACGGAAGTTGGATGACGCAGGCGGCTGCACCTCTCTGTGTGGAGCACACGTTAGGAACCCCTTCTGGAGCAGGTCTGCAAGCCCTGGATGCAAACGATCTGACGGTGAAGAGAAGACAGTGACTGGGGACAGGAAGACCAGCCCTCCACACACGGCTACAAAGAAACAGCTGCCTTCTCTTCCCAAGAACGCTTTGCCCATCAGGAAGCCCAGGTCTCCTGCCCCAGCAGCACAGTCAACCGATGGAACCCACGCTTCCTACGGACCCTTCCACCTGGAGTGCTCTCTCCTTGCAGAATTCACCTCGCTGGTGGAGCAGAAGCTGCCGGGTGTCTGCTCTCAGCCTCAATCTCTCTGCTGGAGCCTGAGATGAGTGTCGCCTGCAGAAGACATTTTGTGTGCTTGCCCTTTAAGAGGACACCTGATTTTTCACTAGACCTCCAGTACCTCCCTGGTGGATGAAATGCCCACTGATTTTTACAGGCAGTTGTTATGCCACTGCCACTTCCCAGGTCTGGTGCTCTGGAATGAGGAGCCCAGTGAGGCATTGAGACACCTCATTCCTCAGGGGCTACCTTTGCAACTGAAATATTCCCGAAGGTTCTCTACTGCCACACAAGTGTGGGGCCAGCACTTTTCAGGTCTCTTACCTACCACCCTGGGTTTGGCTTTGTCTCTAATCCTTGGTTATAAGGCTTATGTCCAACTAGTCTTCATTTGATTGTTCAGGTTGCTTGTTCTATCATTTAGCTGTCATTCACCTTTGGTCCTGGGAGGAGATGAGTGTACCTTCCACCTACTCCTAGTGATCATGCAGCCCCTACCATCTGTGTATCTTCTATGATGAGGTGACTGTCCTGAACTTATGCCCATTTTAAAATTGTTGTTTTTTCGGCCCCCGTGAGGTAGGGACGACCCTGGTGAGGTTGAAATGGGCCCGGTGTAGTAGGGACGACCCTGGTGAGGTTGAAACGGGCCGGGTGTGGTAGGGACGACCCCTGTGAGGTTGAATCGGCCCCCATGAGGTAAGGACGACCCCGGTGAGGTTGAAACGGCCCCTGTGAGGTAGGGACGACCCTGGTCAGGTTGAAATGGCCCCGTTGTGGTAGGGACAACCCCGGTGAGGTTTAAATGGCCCCGGTGAGGTAGGGACGGCCCAGGTGAGGTTGAAACGGCCCTGGTGAGGCTCAGACAGCCCTGGTGAGGTTGAGACTACTCCAGTGAGGTTGGGACAAATAAAGGGGACCAGTATAGACTGAAGAACAGGGGTAGATACAGAAGCAGAACAACATTGAACAGAATGTCAAACTACAGTGGGAAGCCTGGGGAGGGTTTGGGGGGGGGGATTAAGAGATCAACTGAAGGACTTATATGCATGCATATAAGACACAAGACACGGGGCGAGGGGGGGTGTGGGGGGTAGGGGCCGAGGGAATGTCAAGGGGGGGAAAAAAGGAGACATATGTAATACTCTTTGTAATACTTTAAGAAATAAAAATTATTAAAATATTAAAAAAAAATAAAATAAAATTGTTGTTTTTTAATTTCCTAATTGTTGAGGATTAAAAGTTTGGTTTGTTTTTTTTAATATAATTGGATACCACTTCTTTGGCCTATCCTGTCTTGAAAAAACTTACCCAGAATCTGTGGCTCATGTGCAAATCAGTGAGAAGACTGATGTCCATGAAAATGTCCTCCTCTGAACTTTCTACTGCTCCCCCATCATCAGAGACTTTAAAATTTTAAAAACTAAATAATGTACTTTACTACATAGATAAGTGATACGTGGATAACATTGAACATATGACTTTAATATTATTAGAACTATCAAAATCATACATGAATTACACAAAAATATCCACTAAAGGAGAAGATAGATTTGCATGTCCCAAACCAGAGATGACCATCATTTGTGGCCTACTGTGTATCTTTCACTTCCAACTCTCTCATGTCTATCACAGGAAGACTCAAATGCACATATGCATGTCTACCTGTTAAAATCAGATGTAAGGCGTTTAGTGGGTGGGATCCTCAATGCAGATGGTTGGTTCATGGGTCTCACGTGAGAGGACCACTGAAGTCTTCATCTGTTGACACGTAGAGAACCCTGCTCCAAATTGAGCACCTGCTCAGCTTCCCTTAATCACGTGGACCAAGATTTGTGGTCCCATCCCATCTCCATGGACCTCAGTGCTTTTTCCAATTCCTGTCTATTTCATCAGTGCTCTGACAGGGAGTCTCAAAAATACACCTCTGAACAATTGTGCAACAATTTCTGTGGGACAACCTCCTAGGGGGAGCCCTGCCAGAGCAGGTGTGTCCCCATGGGACTTTGGCAGGTCCTGCACACTGTTCTCCCAGAGGAGGGGCTTTCACCTTCCTCCCCAGGGCATCTGCTGATGTCTCTGCTGCCTCACTTTGTCCCCAGGGCTGGTCCGCACCAGGCCAGAAGCCTGATCAGGATGGTGGGGCATCTCTGGCATGTAGAGGCCTGTGCACTGCCTCTCATGTTGGAAGTGCATGTGTTTGCCCTTTGTCCCTTTAGAAAACACCAACCTTTGAGAGTTTTCTGCACCACAGGGCTGACACAACTGGGCCTAGCGTTGTGTGGAATGCTTTCCAGCTTGTGGTTTGTCTTCCAGGATTTCTGCATTTTTCTAGTTGTTTTGGGCACAGGAAGAGACAGCCATTGCCTGACTGGCTTCTGGCCCTGGGGTCACACTTAGTGCCGTGGTCTCTACCCTGAGATGATGCACATGCTTACTGAAAGGGCTTTCTTTCCTCCATCTAATCTCTAATCCATCTACGGATTCCCTTTTAATAGTAAAAATGGTAATCTCGGATAAAAACCAGATAAATATGTTGAAGCTGACAGAAAACAGCACTGATTTGTGGAGAT
>NW_005872585.1:52792-59723 GCF_000147115.1 Myotis lucifugus | reverse complement strand
TGCAGCATGGTCCCCAGGACCGCGGTGAGCGGTGAGCGCAGGGAAAGGAGCGCCTTTCAGACCAGGTTCTACGCCGTCACTGCTGTGGACGAGAGGGGCTGCCTGCGCACTGACCGCTCAGGCGAGGCCTGCGTGGCGGTCTTGCAAACTCAGACCTACAGTCACCACCAGGAAGGTCTGAAACTACACTTCAGCTGAAAGCAGTGACGGTGGGTCGTCACGTCCCAGGCCGGTCTCTGCCCCGACATCTGTACCTTCACTGAGCCTGCTGTCTCTGCATCTGCGATCACAGAGATAACACAGCCTGAAATGTCAGGGAACTGGTAACTTCCCTTTTTCCAGACCCCTCAGGGCAGAACCAAATGCGGGGCTGCAGGACAGAGCCCACAAGTTCCTTCACTATTACTGCTATCAAGTCACCTGCTGACTGTCAACTGTCCTGCACCCACCAGAGTAAAAGAGGCATGTGTCTGTCATCTTACGTTTTACCCAATCCCAGAGGTCCCCCCTTCGCATTCTCCCGCCTCCCTAATCCATCACCAACGGATTTCTTATAAGGCACTTAGGCCTCCTCCTCTGATGGTAACGTATAAAACAAGATGAAAGCCGCCATCCTCCGGAGCATTATCCCAGATTCTGCGTCTCGGCAATTGCCGACAGTTCAGCTCAAATAAACTCACGAAAATTCTTTACAGGTGTGATTGTTTTTACGTTACCTCTCCACACCCCGCTTGTCCGGGAGCCCAAGGCCGTCCACGGGGGCTCCCAGCCCCTCACGCCTGCGAGGCAACAATGTCCCGAGTCCCAAGCTCGCCTCTGCTTCTTGCTCTTTGCACGGTGGCCAGGACTGGGGGGAGGGTTCGATGTGCGCACCCTGGAGCCCCGGTGGGGAGCGTCCTGCCTGTGGGTGCGGAAGGCCCTGGGAAGCATTTGGCCTGGCCCTGCCAAGGCCGTAGGGGAGAGCTAATTAAATGTTTGACCACATAGAGCAGGCTAATTGCTGAGCTGATCGTTTTGTATGGCCCGGGAATGACATAAATACCCAATTGCCCTCGGCAGAGAAGGTGTCCCACCCTGATCTCAGGCGACAAAAGCACCTTCCTTTCAGGACTTCCCCTGTGCTTCCTGAACCCCTGCAGACACACGGAAGGACCTTGCGATTATTACATTCTGCTCTGGAGCCTATTTCAGCCTAAACACAGCCATTTCAGTGCTACATGTACGACACAACCTGTGTGAAACCGACCGTACCAACGTGCGACTTGCTTTAGACATTCTATTTCCTGTCACTAAGACACAAGGCACTCAAGTGTAGAATAAACTTCAGTCTCCAAGGTGCCACCGTGGGGCTGACTCAAGATTAACCCGCAAAGCCCTGGGGGGTGAGGCACACAGTGTGACATCAAGACCAAGGCGGGCAGCCCGGCTGGTGTGGCTCAGTGGTTGAGCCTCAACCTATGAACCAGGAAGTCAGGGTTGGATTCCCAGTCAGGGCACATGCCCAGTTGCAGGCTTGATCCCCAGTAGGCGGTGTGCAGGAGGTGGCCGATCTATGATTCTCTCTCATCATTGATGTTTCTATCTCTCTCTCCCTCTCCCTTCCTCTCTGAGATCAATAAAAATATTTTTTAAAAGGGGGGGGGGGGGGCGAGCCCCGGGCTCAGCCGTATCAGAGGGTGGGGAGCAACGGGAACACAAGTGGCCCGGACGGCGGCTTCAGGGAGGCCTTGTGCTGGCAGATGCTGAGGGCCCAGCCAGCTCAGGCTGGAAGGAGACAGATCAGTAAGGAATCTCTTTTTTCATTGAATTTCTCAGGGTGACATTGGCTAATAGGATTATATAGGTTTCAAGTGTGCAATTCCGTAACACATCATCTGTACGTTGTATTGTGTGACCACCACCCCAATGTAATGAATTTACGGCCGATTGTGCTGCCAAAGCAACCTGAATTTACGAAGAAGAAATCGCACTTTTGTCCTTCACGTGAGATGAACAGCGAGGGGCACTGAGTTTGGCGGGCGATAAATAATTTCAGGCCGAGCGTTCGCCAAAGCTTCGGAGAAAAGAACGGGGAGTTACATGCGGCCCCGAGACCTGTAGCTGCTGCTCTCACAGTGACGCTGAAGCTAAAATCCACATTCCTGTCCAGCACACACGGTCACTAAGGCCGATGGCGCACGGAGGGTGATCGGCACCTGCCTTCTCGGCCGGGACCCCAAAGGACATCACGCAGAGGAGAATGACTGGGGACGGGGAGTGCATTTCCTGTGAAATCCACACCGTGGAGTGTGGGGTGCGGTTACGGTGTCTTGGCCAGGTTCAAGCCTCGGACTAATGAAAGGACAGGGCCCTCTCACTGCCACGTGCAAGTCCCAGCTGGAGGGCAGGGCCCTCCCAGCACAATCATAGCCAACGGCTGTGGTTGTGAGCTTGAACCTATGGTCCGAACACGTGGCCCCACGTGCCTTGTGCTAGAGTTCAGGTGCATGTAGTTGAGTAGGGTTGGGAGCTCACGAGAATGCTGTAAACAACGTGATCACGCCCCTACTTTGCCTCGTGGGCATCTGCTATAAAATAAAGACACGGCTTGTGGGCACGGGCGCTGTCTTCTTCATTCAGGGAGCAGCATCCCACCGAGACCCAGCTTTCATTCTCTTGTCTGTCTTTTCCATAATCCTTTCACCCCCCCTCCACCCCACTCAGGATCACCCTTGGTGGTGCAGCCACAGTGAAGCCCGAGACTGAGGCCGTGAGGGCCACGGGGAGCAGTAGCCACAGACACAGCAGCCTCAACGTCCACGGCGGTGCACACGGACACCACGCAACCCACAGCGCGGGGCAGCTGCCGTGGCCGTGGTCCCCACGGTGGAAACTGGATCCTGGGGTTAAAGAACCGTGTGCACGGCGCTGGGCTCTGACGGGCAGTTACCAAGGACGGGAGGGGACAGTCACACCGGCCCTGACCGTGCCCGGAGCCCTCCCGGGGATGTCCCCTCCGGCACCAGGCCCCGTCCCGGCAGAAACCCGCGGTGCTGCGTGCGGACTGTGAAGCGCCGTGCGAGCATCTGCTCCCTGACCCGGAGGCCTGTTTGGAGGCGCATCTGGGGCGGCTCGGCTCGCCTCAGCGTTTAGGTAACCCGGGGCAGCGGTGACTCCGGGGGACGGCCCGCGGCCTGGCTGTCTTGCCTCTGAGGGTGACCGGCGGTGACCACGGCGGACGCAGCGCCCTCCCCATGTAAGGAAGGGAAACCCAGGCCCTTCTCTACGCAGCTTCCGTTTACTTTGCTTTATCGATCGCTCACAGGACGCTCGGAACCCAAACCCTAAATAATGAACAGCGTGACACTGATGCCTGCACGGGAGCGTTGGATCTAAACACGTCTCCCCCAGGCCCCCCCAGTCCTGCCCGGTGGGGGCCGCCCACCTGCTCCCAGGGTGGGGACAGGGGCGCAAGCTGGCTCGGCCGCCATCAGTGGGCGGTTGCCGGGCCCGGACTTGGTCTTCGGCCCTGACTACAGCCACATGGAGAGCAAGCTGCACTGAGCCCCGGAGGAAACACAGCTTGCGGCGCGAGGCCGCCGCCGTCGGGTGGGAGGCGAGGCCGCACGCAGCAGGGCCCGAAGGCACTGACGGTGACAGTGATGGTGCAGCAGGTGCTCCGAGAGCCACAGAAATGGTGGGCAGCACCCCCCCCCACACACCCCGCCCGTCTCTCCCTGGGAGGAACGCCGGCCAGGCCACAGCCTGTGCCGCCCAGGTCCCTGTGCCGCCGCACCTCAAAGCCAGGACTTAGGTCTCAACCCGGGCTCTCCCCGCGCACGCGAAGGGCACCGGAGCAGCCCGCTCCGAGTTCTGACGGCTGACCTGTTGTGGATACCGATGTCAAGGGAAGTCCTACCCCACCGGACGCCTGTTCCCTCACTGACGTCACAGACGACGGCAGCGGATGACATCAGCCGAAGGAGCAGCAGGGACTCTGGACGGCGGGCGGGTTGAGGAGACCAGCCTCCGGCTCACCTTCATCGCTGAGCTTTTCACAAGGAACACCCCGCAGGGTCCTCCCGGGAAGGGCGGGGTCATGCAGAGCGCACGCTTCCTCCCGGGCCCGCAGCCACAGCTCCACGCGTGACCGTGCAATGGAAAGGCAGGAGAGTGACCCTGGCCGCCCCCCTCGGAGACGTGCTCCCTGCCACTCTGTCCCTGCCGGGTCCATCACGTCAGACGAGCAGAACAACACTGGCGCGTGCGTTCCCGGGCTGGTGACACGGCGTCAGGAGGCACATCCCCGGCACATTCGTCACTTCAGGCAGGAGCCCGAGGAGGCAGCGCCGAGCCACCGGGCGGCTCCCTGCATCTCTGAGTCCAGCCCGTGGCTCCAGCGGGTGCGGGGCACCCCGTCCATCACGCACCTCAGACACGGCCCCTCCTCAGAGCGGCCAGCGGGCTGTGCTGCCGGGCCTGTCCACCTGTCTTAGGGTTGGTGCCTCGTTTAAACAACGTCACTGAACGCCCGGTGCCCAGATCACGTCTTCCACGTGCCTACCTTCCTGTCGGAGATTCCGCCGCGGGAGACACACTGCTCACCGGGGGCCTGCTGCTAGGAGACAGCTCCCTGCTGCCCCGACCGCAGCCCCGCTCTGCGCCCCGTGGCGGACACCGGACCATCTGTGCCCCTTCCTGGCGTGACCTGGAGACCATCCCGGGCCTTAAAGACGTTTCCCTGGGAAGCGGGAGGGAGCAGGGAGGGGACTCTGCAGAAGAGAGAAACTTTCGGAAAGAACAGGGCGAGAAGCGTGAGTGAGCTCCGCTGACAGAGAAACGCAGAATCCAGACCCACAGCTGCCGGCCCGCCCCACGGAGCAGTCGCCGGTGACGCGGGAACCTGGTGCCCGAGGATGGGCGAGCGAGCGCCGGGCATCGGACTGAGCAGAGGCCACGGGACGCGTCCCTGAGTCCTCCCCCGGCCGCCTGGGGGGCAGAGCCGGCTACGGCGGCAGGCGAGGCTCCATCAGACGGGCCTGCGTGCCAGGCGGGCCTGGGCGGGCACCTGGCGAGCCCCGTCGCGGATGTAAAATGCTCCCCGCACCCTGCAGCGGCTCCTCGGGCCCCCCTCTCTGCACAAGCCCGGCCTCATCGCCTGTCTCCACGCGGTCCTGCCAGCACTCGCCTCTCATTGCTCATAACAGAACCAACTGAGGCTGGTTCTCCGGGCCACAGGCTCCTGGAGGAAGCGGAGACCAGGTCCCCTGCCAGCAATGAGAAGCCCTGGGCTCGGGCGTCTTCCCCGGTGCTCAGCCGCGAGGTGCGAGTTCTCGGGAACGCAGCACTTCCACACAAGTGCACATCGCACGGCAAAAACGGGCATGACTCGTCCCAAAGTCGATCTTTTTTTAAAAAAAATCGTGCTAAAGTCACACATACCATGAAAGTTACCCCCTGCCTGCCTCTCAGCGTGCGGTTCAGGGGGTTAAGCACGCTCCCCCCGCCACCGCCATCCGCAGCGAGAACCCCCAAGGTTTTCATCTTCCGACCCATTCATTCCAAAGTTGATTTTTGTTTGTTTGTTTATCCTCACCCGAGGATTAAACAAAATAACTATCTTTCTGTTGATTTTTAGAGAGAGTGGAAGGGAGGGCGGGGGAGAGAGAGAGAGAAGCATCGATGAGAGAGAGATACACCAATCAGTTACCTCCCACAGGCGCCCCAACCGGGGCCGAGGTAGATGGCCTTGACTGGAATCGAACCCTGGGCCCTTCAGCCCGCAGGCCGATGCTGTGGCCAGAGACAAACAGGCTCCGGCCAGAGTTAATCTTCTTAATCAAAACGCTGAAAAGTCTCTGTAAACCCACTCACATAAAACCGAATGACACCCACGTTCGCAAGGACCCCCACGGCCATTGAAAAGCAAAAGCAGCTCCCTCTGTGTCCGAGCCTCCAATCCCCAAACATTTCCGAAATAACTGGGCAGCTTCGGGCATTTCGGATGAACTCATGAAAAAAGCTGGAATTCCAGAATCTTTCCACTCTCCGTGAACTGACACTCTTCTTTTTTTTGAATTATAATATTTTATAATTTATTAAGCAGAAAAATAAAATGTCATTGAAAATGTTTCTTTTGAAATGATATGAATGGTGCTTCTCTCTTAATTGGCTCATGTATCCAGTGATGAATGGTTTAATACTAGAGCAGTACAGATTTCTGCATTGATTTTGTTCTTTTGGTTTTGTTTTTGTTTAGGTCTTTCTCAATATGAATACATCTTTTTGCATCTTTTTAATTTTTTTATTGATTAAGTGATTACATATGTGTCCTTATCCCCACATTACCTCCTATCCCCCCACTCATGCTCTCACCCCCCTGTTTCTGTGTCCATTGGTTAGGCCTATATGCTTGCATACAAGTTCTTTGGTTGATCTCTCCCCCTTACCCCCACCCTCCCCTACCTTCCCCTCCGAGGCCCGACGGTCCGATCGATGCCTCTCCGTCTCTGGCTCTGTCCTTGTTCATCAGTTTATGTTGTTCATTATATTCCACAAATGAGTGAGATCATGTGGTATTTATCCTCCTCTGACTGGCTTATTTCACTTAGCATACTCCTCACAGCTACAATTCCTCCCAATTGTTTCTTCACGTTTGACTCAATTTCTTCCCTTCTCCGCGCCTCATGTCACAGCCTCGGGCCCTTCAGAGTGAAGCTCTCCATCACATCAAACCTTTTCCGGGAAACTGCCCAGCAAACGCCCCCGACATCCAAGTCTTCATGCGAACACTGCCCGTGGTCACAGAGGCTGGGGCCTTATGGATCCGTGTGAAACGCAAATAAAACCTCTCAATTCGGCCCTATCTCCCGTATCAACTTGAACCTTTCCTTTAAAACAAACTGTCTGAAGATACAGAATTCATCTCAGTATTAAAGCCCACTTAGTTCCC
>NW_005872585.1:48477-52411 GCF_000147115.1 Myotis lucifugus | reverse complement strand
CAGCCTCGGACGCATCAGGCCCCCCCCCACCCCCCCACCCCCCGCGCCGGCCCCTGGCGCAGGGATGGCAGGGCTCCCGCCGTCCGGTAAAGGTGCTGCGGGCCACACGCTCCAGTCGGCCCCGCAGGTTACATTCCCGCCACCACAGAGGCGCCCATGGGACTCACTTCGTGGGACGGTCCCTTCTGGGACAGCTGGGCAGGAGAGCGGGCACCCCGACCCCCCCAGGCAGAGAGCCCGGGGCCCAAGGCCCACTGGCCACCGGAATGAGGACCTCCGCGACAGGGACAGCGCCCCCTTCTCCCAGGGACCTGCTCCTTCTCCTTCTCTTTCTCTGAGGGAAACGCCCGCCGTTAGAAACCCCGCCCCAGAGCATAGGGCCGGCGGCCCCTCGGGACAGCTCCCCCCACGCGGGTTCTGTCAGTTCCCTAACTTTATTTATTTTTTTTTAAATATATTTTATTGATTTTTTACAGAGAGGAAGGGAGAGAGATAGAGAGTTAGAAACATCGATGAGAGAGAAACATCGACCAGCTGCCTCCTGCACATCTCCCACTGGGGATGTGCCCGCAACCCAGGTACATGCCCTTGACCGGAATCGAACCTGGGGCCTTTCAGTCCGCAGGCCGACGCTCAATCCACTGAGCCAAACCGGTTTCGGCAGTTCCCTAACTTTAAAACAACAAAGTCCCATATGTAATATTTTCAACAATAAAGAATTATTTTTTAAAAAAAAGACTGGAAGGAAACATACGTAAAATAAAATAAATAAAATAAATAAAACAAAGTCCATAGTTTGTTTTTACATTCCCTCCCCATCGGGCTTCCTTAAAAGTGGTGCAAACCCCCTCCCTGGCTCCCTCTGCCCCCACGATGACACTCAGGGGAGGTCACCCAGCACAGGGCCTCCCAGGAAAGACCTCAAGTTTTATCTGAGTTCCCGAGGGTCTGAGACGGGGGCCTGCCCGGCTCCCACCCGACGGCGAGGGAAGCCGATGGCAGACACTCCAGTGCGTCCAGGCAGCGATGCGGTGCTTTTCCGTAATAAATACGTATAATCAGCAACAGGACACTCCGAAACGAACGCATTCAACCATATAAGACACCCGGTTCCCTCAGCACCCGGACAACCACCACCGGAGTGTGTTTCCCGCGCTCAGGTCCTCGCTCCCCGTGGGACGGGAGGCGCCTCCGTCCGCTCATTTCAGAGGCGACAGGACTGGCCTTGAGCAACTGAACACCCAGGCCCCCGCCATGCAAAGCTCTCCACCCCGCGGCCCCGCGCCCCGGCCGCGCACTCACCGGTGTTCCTGTCGGGAGAGATGCAGCAGTGCTTCTGCAGGATGCCGGGCAGCACCTGTGGAGACAGGACACGCGGTTACCGCCCAGCGGACACGGCCTCCTCGGTGCACGTTCTGCTCATGAGACCGCCCGGCCTTGCCAGGTCCTCACGCCCAGACGGCCCAGCAGACTCAACAGAACCGGAGACGCTGGGCGCCACACGTCTCCCATCACAGGTTCGCTAGCCCGGGGGCTGCGGGTGGCCTGTGCCGTCCGGGACCCACCACGCGGCCTCCTGTGCACCCCAGGGACCCCCGGGGGGCACACGGGCCTCTGAACACAGGGTGGGTTTGCAGGTGTGAGCGAGACACACCGCTTACTCCTGTATTGTTATTAATTATTAGTATCTTCCACACAAACAGCTGTACGCCCACCTTTGCCCCGCCCTGAGACGCAGGGAGGCCCTGACACGGAGGCTGTGGCCGTAACCCTGCCACCCTCAACCAGGACGCCACCTCCTCTCCGGGGACACGTGTGCCACCTGGCCACCACCCCAGGTCCCCTGTGATCAGCCAGGTCCTCCCAGGGCCCAACAGCAAGTGCAGGGGCCTGGGACTCGTAAACCGTCACCAGAGTTGACTTCTGACTCCACAGGACGGACTCTGTGCTCAAAACAGCTCTCCTGTGATGCAGGCAAGCTCCTCCCAGTCATGGCCATGGCCACGGGGGACACAGCCACGGGGGGACATGGCCACAGGGAGACATAGCCACAGGGGGGACATGGACACAGGGAGACACAGCCACATGGAAGGTACAGCCACCGGAGGACACGGCCACATGGAGGGCACAGTCATGGGGACGGCGCAGTCATGGGAGGGCCTGGCCATGGGAGGACACGGCTGTGGGGGGGACAAGGCCACAGGGGACATGGGAGGACACAGCCACGTGGAGGGCACAGCCATGGGGAGGGCACGGCCGTGGGGGGACACGTGCTAAGTCTGAGCCCAGATGTGGCCTCTGAAATGGGACACGGGAAAGTCGGAGGTGGTGCCGGTTCATCACCGACGGAGATGAAGGTTTCCTGGTGCAGCCGTAGCCCAACCACCAGATGCTGAGCATTCACCATGCGCAGTGCTGGGCAGGGCTTGTACCCACCCACCTCAATAAGGGCGACACGCGTCTGCTCCGAACGCAGTCAGTTTCTGCTTGTGCCTTCACATGCACACATGTGTTCACACACACACATGCACACAGACACACACGGAGACAGGTACACACATGCACACACAGGCCCAGACATGAACACACACAGATACAAAGACAGGCACACACACATGCACCCACAGATACACACAGGCACAGGCATGCACATACACAGACACGCACACACACACACAGACACAGACACGCACACACACACACAGACACAGACACGCACACACACCAGAATCTGCACCCCCAGCTCCCGGTGCCACCGCTGCTGCTGGGCCGGGAGACGCGTGAGGACCGGGCTCGGCCAGGCCTCAGGTAAGCACATCCCGTCCACCGCCCTTCGGTCGCGCCGTCCAGGGGTGCAGGCTGGCGGAGCAGCCGCGGGGAACCTCACCCACGGGGGCAGCGGAAGAGGTGGCAGCAGAGTTTGAAAGGGAGGTGGCGGACAGAGGGCCTTCTCAGAAGAGCCGGAATCTGGCCCCGTCTGGGGAGCGTCTCTGAGGGAGGACCCTGGGCAGCGGCGAGAGGCCCCGACCCCAGGCACCGTCTCCCTGAAGTGGGGGTGAGGCCGCGGCTGCAAATCTACACCCAGAGGGCGAACCTCGGGGTCCCCTGCCCCCGGAAACCAGACAACACGGGGTTCAGGGTCCGGCCCTGGGGCGGGGGTGGTCAGCAAAGGTGAACAGAAACCTGCCCCTCCCCCCAACGCAGGACAGGGGCCGAGAGCAACGCCTCCCACCAACGGCCCGTGAACTCCGTGCGGCACATTCATTCGCCAGACACGCCCCAGACATTTTTTTAATCCTCACCTGAGGTTATTCTTCCATTGATTTTTAAATATATTTTTTATTGATTTTTTTTTTTTTACAGAGAGGAAGGAGAGGGATAGAGAGTTAGAAACATCGATGAGAGAGAAACATCGATCAGCTGCCTCCTGCACGCCTCCCGCTGGGAATGTGCCCGCAACCAAGGTACATGCCCCTGACCCGAACCTAACCCAGGACCTTTCAGTCCACAGGCTGATACTCTATCCGCTGAGCCAAACCGGTCAGGGCTCCATTGATTTTTAGAGAGAGGGAAAGACAGAGAGAAACATCGACGTGAGAGAAACACATCGACTGGCTGCCTCCTCCACAGGCCGACGCTCTATCCACTGAGCCAAACTCCCCACATGATTCATGTCTTGCACTGAGTGAAGACTCGCAGCTGAGGGCGCTCACGCCTAGAGAAAGCCCCACTGAGAGACCAAAACAGAGAAAAATGAAAGAAAAACAAAACCAGGGACATTCCAGGAAACAAGAGGACGTTGTGAAATAAAGACCACACTTCAGAACGAGGGCGGATCGCTTACCCACGACCAAAGAGAGGAGGCTGTGCTTATAAAACGGGAGTTAAAAACAGGAAGAACACATCTTTTCAAATAGGAGTTTAAAATGAATTC
>NW_005872585.1:38134-47576 GCF_000147115.1 Myotis lucifugus | reverse complement strand
GCAGGGCCACTGTGCCTCGTGCGGCCCCTCACTCCTTATGGTGCCGCGCGTACAGGTTCAACGACAGGAAAACTAACTCATCAGAGAGCGGCGGCCCCGGGACGTTCACCGCCAGGAGGCGGCGGCACTGAATGCGCCTGAGGACATTTAAGACGACGGGACACACGTGTGGAACGGAAGCGTCTCTACTGGATGTTTCATAGCTTCCCCGTCACAATTCAGACGCGTCTGCACACTCGCACCTTCGCCTCTTCACCCAACACCCGTGCCCAGGAAGCCCAGCGGAGAGCGAGCCCTGGGTGAGAAGCCAGAGCACAACCCGCGAAAATTCAGAGCCAACCCGGAGTCACCATGACAACATGCGTACAAAGGGCAGCAGAACGAGGAATTCGGGAAGAGCCACGTGCTCAGACTGGAACTACAGCCGTCGGGACGGGGAACGGGCGCGTCAACAGTCAGTCGGGTCCAGGGACAGAGGGGAGAGCCCAGCCACGGACCCGCGTGAACACGGCCGACTGGGCTCGGCGAAGGGGCAGCGCGACCCGTGGAGAAAGCCAGTCTCCCTGGCAAACGGCGCGGGACACGACACCACGTGCAGACGCGTGAGCCTCACACTCGGGTCGCACACTCGCCCCACAGCTTCACCCGACGGGACGACAGACCTGAGTGTAAAACACAAGACACTATCAACGCCCCGAACAGGAGGAAGCCTGGACGGCCCTGGCCACGGCCACGGCCACGGCCACGGCCACGGCCACGGCATTGTAGGTACAACGGCAAAGGCACGATCCGAGAAAGCACTTGATGGCCTGGACGTCACTGAAACGAAAACGCTCTGCTCTGCGGAAGGCACTGCCAAGGGAATGAGAAGACAAGGCACAGACGGGAAGAAGTCCTTACAGAGACACGTCTGATAAAGGCTGTTGTCCAAAATATGCAGAGAACTCTTAGACCTCAACAATAAAAAAAAAGAAAAGTAAGTAGTTTTATTAAAAATGGGCCAAAGGCCGTAACAGACACGCCACCAAAGAAGAGGGAAGCGCATGAAAAGATGCTCCACGTCCCCTGGCACCAGGGACATGCACACGAAAGCCACAAGGAGGCCCTGCACACCTTGGGAGACCACAGTCCAGGCACCGACCACCCCGAGCGGGGAGGACGCGGGGCGGCAGGAACCGCACGCACGGCTGGTGGGGACATGGGGGGCTCTGTCCCTCCTGCCCCGACGACAGCCTGACCTGCAGACCCCGGCCCTGAACCCGGTGCCCTTCCTTCCTCTTCTGCTGACAAAAGCTCGATCTTCCCACGTGAACCTCAGGCAGGGCCCCGACCTTTCCACGCCACACAGGGGTCCCTTTCTCTCTCAGAGGCTTCCCTACCCCAGCCCCCAGCCAGTCCCCACCTGGGACACAGCCCCTAGGGCCTGTGTGTGGCCCTCGGTGCCCGCAGCCTCGCGGCGAGCATCCTGCCGCCTTCATGGGGGCGCAATGTGGACACCCCCAGCCTGTGCCCCACAGTGTGCAGGGGCGGGGACCCCGACCTGCAGACCCCCAGACAGGGCCCCGGAACAGGAACAGGAGAGGGAGGAAGGAAACGCTCCCCGGGGAGTGTGCGGTGCCTGGCGGGCAGGGTTCGCTACCCAGAGGTCACCCGGGAGCGGCAGGAGGGACAGTGTTTCAGGAAGAAGGCGGAGGAGAAAGGACAGCAGGCGCTGGGGTCTCTCGGAGGACACAGCCAGGAAACGCTCCGGTGAGGTGGCTGTGGGGGGGCCGGTGGGGGCCCCTCAGAGCCTGGGGAGTGGTCACAGGGAGCCACGGCCCTGAGACCGGCCCCCAAGAGGCTGCAGTGACGAGAGGGGCGATGGCGGGATGGAGAGCAGGTGCGGGCGGGAGGCCCAGGGAGGAACCTCACACGCGGGCGAGTAGAGACAGGAGACGGGAAGGGACTAGGACGGCTCCCCTCCCCGAGTGTCCACGGGGGAGAGGCTCAGACCCGAGGACCGGCCTGGCACACGCTCAGGCTGGTGACGGATCTCACTGAGATGGTAAAGGCCCCGAGAAGTCCTGCAGGAACACCCTCGCGGACCCGGGGCCTGCGCACGGCTCTGCGGCCGGTTAAACTTGCACAGCTTTTCTCCAATGTCTCTCTCAGAAACTAGTGTCGAAGGACCATGACTCTAACGTCTGTGCCGCCAAGAGGCGGCAGCAGGCCGATCGCCCCAGCGTCCCGGCCCAGCCCTGCCAGCTCAGCTCACAGGACGGCCAATCCCTGTGTCAGCCACGCGGCTCCGGCGGGACTCAGCCAACAGGGACCCTGAGAGCGGACAAGTCAGCCCGAGCGGAGCGGTGAGGAGACGGTCATCCCGGGGCACCCGGTGGGGTTTCTGCTCAGACCGCCTCCAAGAGCCACTCGGCACGGGAGGGGGCGCTCCCAGCCCAGCTGCCCGCACCGCACCAGGGTCCCCGGGAGGGAGCGAACCCCGCAGCGTCACCTGTCACCCTCAGCTCAGCAGGAGGCTGAAGCAGGGCCACGGAGAGACCCCACCCACCCGGCGGGAGCGGCCAGCAGGGACACCTGCAAACGGCAAAGCGCAAGGCCCAGCGCAGCACTGGCTCCGAGGAGCCCCTGTGCACGGAGCCGCCCGCTCGGAGGGGTGTGCACGGAGCCGCCCGCTCAGAGGGGTGTGCACGGAGCCGCCCGCTCAGAGGGGTGTGCACGGAGCCGCCCTCTCAGAGGGGTGTGCACAGAGCCGCCCGCTCAGAGGGTGTGCACGATTCTGGGGTGAGGAGCTACCTGAATAAGTAACCCACCTGGTCTCACGGACAGTGGCACTGAGGTTAACTGGACGACAAGCACATGTGTGCATACGTGTGCGTGTACGCCTGAGTGTGCATGCACTAGTACACGGACGAGCACGAGGCAGGGGTTTCATTCAGAATGCCCCCGCCGGCTGGCATCAACGTCTCTGACAAGCAGCCATCTCAGCCGTGACAGAGGAACGCGTGGGCTGGGGCCCGACTGCCAACATCCCGACGCCGGTGCCCAGAACGGGCAGAGACGGAGCAGCGACGGCTCCGACACACGACGCGTGCGCCGCCTCGAGGCGCAGATGGGCGAACTGGGCGTCTCTGAATGAATCGGCTCAGCCAGGTGAGGGGGCGGGACTAATATTTTTTGTTCCTTTTCACAGTTTATTCCCGGGAATCAAAGTGGCAGATTGTATGTTACCAATAAAACGGGAGCTGAGGTGGTGGGAGGGGAGGAGAAACTGGGTGTCCTTGTGCATTTCTTTCTACAGAAGCCATTTCCCTTCCAAACACAACCACCTGAGGAACGTGCACAGAAGAGAAGCCAGATCCTCTGGGGGAACCGACCACCAGCCACAGGGCAGAGGGCCAGCATCCTGCATAGAACTGGGGGGAACGAGACCCGCGGCCGGGCGCGTCCAGGCAGGCGCACACGTGGGGAGCTGGGGAGCTCACCTAACGCGTGTCTGTTAAGTTTCTGCAAAGCACAGACCCTTTCCTGGGCGGATAACGCTGCTGAATTGTCTTCAGAAGGAATGATGCGCTTCAGAACCTGAGATGGCGTGTGCCACTCTTCGTCACTCGCGTGCCCTGTCGCAGGTGCTCGCGAATGTCACTGGAGAACAAGACGGGGCGGCTCTGACTCCCGAGTTCCCTGCTCACGGAGGGCCCGGCGGCAGCAGCAGCGGTCCGGCCGGAGGCGGCTGACCCCGCACGCTGCTCTGGCGGGACTCGCGGCCGGCCCGGGTGCTGGGGAGGGCGCCCGCCGTGCAGGGCGTGCTGGGGAGCCTGAGCGGGGCTCTCTCCCAGGGACCCTCCGCAGAGGCCCTGTCCCAGAGGCTCCCCGGCACGGCTGGCCATGTCACCGGGAAGGTGGCGCGGACACAGACGCACAGTCGCCGTGGACAGAGTCCCGTGCGCGACCTCGGACGCCATCCCTGGTCTGACGCAGACGCGGGCAGTCGCCAGAGGAGGGGTCCGGGCTGCGAGTTGCTACAATATGCCACTGACGTGTACAATTTTCATTCAAATGACAGAACATGCGAAGAAACAGGAAAGTAAGACCCGTACACCAGTGGGAAAAACAAGCAACAAAACTGCCGTCAGAGTGATCAGTTATTAAAAAGGACTTCGTAGCAGCCATTACAAACGTGCTCACAAAACTAATGGGAACTACGGGTGAAGAAGTCGAGGAAGGTTGGCCCAAAAGGAGGACACGAATGAAGAGGTGGAAATTATCCAAACAACGGAGAGGCTGGTGCTGAGTAAAACAAGGAAAATAAGACCACTTTCAGGATTCAGCAGTAGACCTGGGCTGCCAGAAGGAAGAATACATGAATAAACTGGAAGACAGATGGACAGAAACTGTGCAAGATGAAGAAAAAGGAGAAAACAGAATAAAGAAAAACGAAGAGAGCCTCAGAAATAACCAAAAATGAAGAAATAACCAAAAATGTATATAGTGGAAAAAACACACCACTAAACAGATTTAAATGCAACATTAGAAAATATTCACTTAATACAAAATAGAAGTGGCAAGGAATAAAAAAAAATGAAAAAGACTCAAGGAAATGGAAAACAAAAAGCGAAATAGCAGCTGTAAATCCAAAGATATCAAAATAACATTAAATGTGAACGGACTAAACCCATGGTTGGCAAACCGAGGCTCGCGAGCCACATGTGGCTCTTTGGCCCCTTGAGTGTGGCTCTTCCACAAAATACCACGTGCGGGCGCGCACATACAGTGAGATTAAAACTTCGTGGCCCATGCGCAGAAGTCGGTATTCTGTGGAAGAGCCACACTCAAGGGGCCAAAGAGCCGCATGTGCCTCGTGAGCCGCCGTTTGCCGACCACTGGACTAAACAATCCTGTCAAAGGCATGGATTGTCAGAATAGATTTTTAAAATAAAAACATGACCCAACTCCATGCTTCCTGGGAGACACACTGTACATCCAAAGACCCAGGCGGACAGGAAGCGACATTCCATGAGAATTCCAACCACAGGGAAGCCAGGGCCCTGATACGATGTCAGACAAAAGAGGCTTTAAAACAAACCAGGTGGTGTCTCGGAATGATAGAAGGGTCAGTCCGTCAGAAACATATCACAACTGTAAAGATACATGCCCCTCAGCAACAGAACAACAAAATACAGGAGCAAAGACTGACAAGCACGAAGGGAGAGGCTCCCCCGCAACCCACGAAGACTTCGGTGCCTCGCTTCCCACAAGGGGCCGGTCAGCTGGACAGGAGACGGACGGTGTGGACAACATTACAAATCAACCAGGCCCAGCAGCCACCAGGGACCCTCCCACCCAAATACGCCACAGATCGTACAATCTTCTCTAGGGCACGTGAAACGTCCCACAGAACGGGCCACACGCTGAGCCGTAAAACAGAGCTCCACACGTGGGAAGGACAGAAATAACCCGTTACGTTCTCTGGTCGCAATGGAGTAACGTTAGAAATCGGTTACGGGGAGAAGTCGGGAAGCTCACAGATGTGTGGACATTCGCACACTTCTCCTAAAGAACCAATGGACGGAGAACAAATCAAAGGGGAAGTGCTTTGAAATCGATGGAAATGAAGACGCACATAACAAAACTTACTGCGTGCGGCAAACGCAGTGCTTAGAGCAGCGGTTCTCAACCTGTGGGTCGCGACCCCTTTGGGGGTCGAACGACCCTTTCACAGGGGTCGCCTAAGACCATCGGAAAACACATATATAATTACATATCGTTTTTGTGATTAGTCACTATGCTTTAATGATGTTCAATTTGTAACAATGAAATTGGGGGTCACCACAACATGAGGGACTGTATTAAAGGGTCGCGGCATGAGGAAGGTTGAGAACCACTGGCTTAGAGGGAAATGCATAGCTGTGGATGCTAACCTTCCGCCGGAGACACTGGAAGAGGAAGAGCAGAGGGAAGAAGGGGAAACTACAGGAGCGTTTCAAACAGGAACGTTGGAAACAGAGAATATAAAAACAAAGGAAAAGTGAGACCAAAAGCTGGTTCTACAGAAAGATCAACAAAACCGACAAATCTTTGGTTAGACTGACCAAGGAAAGAAGGGAAGGCTGGAATTACCAGGATCAGAAATGAAAGAAGAAACTTATGAACAAAAATAGATACAGTGGCAGAGCTGCCTCAAACAGACCGTCAAACTGCAGCGGAAAGGCCGGGGAGGGTTGGGGGGTCAGGAGGGGGGGGGTAAGAGATCAACCGAAGGACTTGTATGCATGCATATAAGCATAACCAATGGACATAAGACACGGGGGGGTAGGGGAGGCCGGGGGATTGTCAAGGGCGGGGAAAAAAGGAGACATATGTAATACCCTTTGTAATACTTTAAGCAATAAAACAATAAAAAAAAAGATTTTAAAAAAAGAAAGAAATGAAAGACATCGCCATAGACCTGGAAGAAGTGAGGAGCGTGAGGTGCACACTAGCAGCTGTGTGCTGACAGCCAGACACCTTAGCGGAAGGGGACACACTCCGAGAAAGATACAAACTCCCAAAGCGGACTCAAGAGGAGACAGACACTGAGAACGAGCCTGTGACAAGTGAGGACAATGAGTTCGTAACAAAACGTTATCCACCGAGGAAAGCTCAGACCCAGACGGCTTCTCCACGGGACTCTGCCAAAAATGTAAGGGAGAACTAGTACTAATTCTTCACAAAATTTTCCCAAAAATGTAAGAGAAGGGAACGCTTCCCAACTCACTTTATGAGACCAGTTTACCCCAATACCAAAACCAAACAAAGACATCATCATAAGAAGAAAAAAAAGGCTACGGATCAATTTTGCTGGTGAATATGAATGCAAAATCTGTCCATGATCCGGCAACGCATAAAAATGGTCATACATTCCTGATAATATTCAACACGCTAAGGATAGAAGGAAACTCCCTCGAACTGATAAAGGACAGGTGCAAAAAGCTCGCTGCCAGCATCCCTCTTAACGGTGAACAACTGAGATCAGGAACAAGACCAGGGCGTGGGCTCTCGCCACCTCTGTCCAACCTTGTCCTGGGGTCCTGGCCGGGCAACTGGGCAATGAAAGGAACAGAGGGCATCCAGACCGAAAAGGAGGAAGGGAAACTGCCTGACTTGCTGATGACATGCTCACGTGTGTAAGCAATCCCAAGAAATCAATTAAAAACAATTAGAACAATGAGTTCAGCAAGGTTGAAGAACACAAGATCGATACAAAAAAATCAATTGTAATTTTATATACTTGAAATGAACAATCTGAAAATAAAACCAAGGAAACAATTCCATTTACAATGGCATCTAAAAGAATAACAGCCCTGGCTGGTGTGGCTCAGTGGATAGAGCGTCGGCCTGCAGACTGAAGGGTTCCGGGTTCCATTCCGGTCAAGGGCACATGCCCGGGGTTGCGGGCTCCATACTCAGTAGGGGGTATGTAGGAGGCAGCCGATCCATGATTCTCTCTCATCATTGGTGTTTCTATCTCTCCCTTCCTCTCTGAGTAATATAAATATTTTTTTTAAAAAAAGAATAACATACCTAGGGATACATTTAACCAAAGAAGTGAAGAACATACTCCCAAAACGACAAAACGTTGAGAGAAGTTAAAGACCCAGACAAATGGAAAGCCATCCCTCCTCAAGGCGTCACCTGGGTGAGGTGGCGACGCTGCTCAGATGCCTGCGGATCCCAGGCAACCCTCCCAGGAGCCCAGCTGCCCTCTTCTTCGCAGAGACTGACTGACAAGGCGATTCTGAAATCCACGCGGGATTTCGAGAGACGCAGAATAGCCAGCACAAGCTTGAACAAGAACAGCAACGCTGAAGGACTCGAAATCAGTAGCAATCCAGACGGTGTGGCAGTGGCCCAAAGAGAGGTCGAGGCACCAGAACTGAGAATCCAGGAAAACCCGTGTTTTATGGCAAATGCACTCTCACCGGGAGCGCCAAAACCACCGCACGGGGCTGGAGAGCCTCTGAACAACAGGGAACAACCGATGGCCCGGCCGGCCTGGCTCAGGGGTCAGCGTCGACCTAGGAACCAGGAGTCACAGTTAGATTCCGGTCAGGGCACAGGCCCGGGTTGTGGGCTCCATCCCCGGAGGAGGCGTGCAGGAGGCCGCCGAGCCATGATTCTCTCTCATCACTGATGTTTCTATCTCTCTCTCCCTCTCCCTTCCTCTCTGACATCAATAAAAATAAATTTTAAAAAAAAAGAAATACTGCCCTGACTGGTCTGGCTCAGTGGACAGAGCGTCGGCCTGCGGACTGAAGGGTCCCAGATTCGATTCCGGCCAAGGGCATGTACCTTGGTTGCGGGCACATCCCCAGTAGGGAGTGTGCAGGAGGCAGCTGATCGATGTTCTCTCTCATTGATGTTTCTAATTCTCTATCCCTCCCTTCCTCTCTGTGAAAAATCAATAAAATATATTTTTTTTAAAAGAAATACCAAGAAAAATATAACTGGATGACCCTTTGTTATTGACTTTAACGCACAGAAGCCACGGGCATGTGGTGATATTTGGCGCTTCCACTAGCACTACTCTGCCTGTGACGTGCAATCATGTCCTTTATTTCAGCGGTGAAAGCAGAGACATGACTAAAAGTAGGAGTGAGACAAACAGTTCTGAGGAAGCAGGGCGCCATGGACGGGCGCTACCACGGAGCCGCCACAGAGCGGCCACGGAGCCGCCACACGCAATCAGCCGAGAGCAAGGGTCCAACCGCTCAGCAGCACCAGTCGTCACAAAGGCAGGTTTATTCCAAAATGACACATTAGCCGGCCCTCCTGGAGGAGCGGCCCTGTCTCCTAGGAGACCAAGCCCTCAGCCCTCCTGCTCTCCACGGACGTGTTTAAAGGGACATGCATGTATTTATCATAACAGACCAGGTCAGCGTGCCGTCATAAATACAGGGTGGACGAACCTTTAAAAAAAAGCCACAGTCCTGGAAATAAAAACAAACCTCCCGTCACCCCGAACCACGTGAAGATCAGGGACCCAGGGATGTCAAAATGGGGGCTGCTGCGCAAAGGGACGCGGCTGAGCGGCTGTGTCTGAACCGCCTCAGTCCCTGCCCCAGTCCACACCCCGTCCCCACCCTAAGGCCCAAACCCCATCCCCACTCCGAGGCCCCATCCTCACCCCGAGGCCCGTCCCCGCCCCGAGGCCTGCACCCCATCCCCACACCGAGGCCCCATCCCCACACCAAGGCCCTGTCCACACCCCCAGGCCTGCACCCTATCCCTGCCCCGAGGCCTGCACCCTGTCCCATCCCCGCAGGGCGCGCTGGCCTTCAGGTGTGTTGGGGGTGAAGCCTAAACCTGGTGCATAAACGGCGTGGGAGCATAACTCCACATGACGGCACGTTCCGCACTAGAGGACGCACAGGGAACGCGGGGCGGGCACACGCGCCTGCAGCTG
>NW_005872585.1:35549-36553 GCF_000147115.1 Myotis lucifugus | reverse complement strand
CAGGAATCGCCTGACCTTTTTGTGTACAGACAATGCTCAACCAAGCTGAGCCACAGCCTGGGCTCAACATGTTGTTTGTTTTGAAAAAAACACACCTTAAATAAAGAATGTAGATATTTTAAACTATTAAAAAAAAACACAACTTTTTGTTGTGCCCAGCTGGTGTGGCTCAATGGTTGAGCATTGACCTATGAACCAGGAGGTCACAGTTCGATTCACGGTCAGGGCTCATGCCCAGGTTGTGGGCTCGATCCCCAGTGTGGAGTGTGCAGGAGGCAGCCGATCCATGATTCTCTCTCATCACTGGTATTTCTCTCTCTCTCCCTCTCCCTTCCTCTCTGAAATCAATAAAAACATATTTTAAAAAAACTTTTGTTATTAAACCCATAATGCACTAACTAACCATGAATATAGTGTGCAAATGTGTGGGCAAAGGTTAACTGCTGGATGCTCCAGTAAGAATGGATTGTTCAATAAATGCACAGCCTCAGGTGAGTATTAAACATGAGGCATAAGTGAAGCTACTCCTCCCAACCCAGTGTCTACATACACAACACACAGCCAGACACACACATACACACACTTATATACACATACACACAGATACACACAACACACAGCCACACACACACATACACACACTTATATACACATACACACAGATACACACAACACACAGCCAGACACACACATACACACACTTATATACACATACACACAGATACACACAACACACAGCCACACACACACATACACACACTTATATACACATACACACAGATACACACAACACACAGCCACATACACACACAGCCCCACACACATACACATACACCCATACACATATACTAGTACCCACATACAGCCAAACACACATACACACACAGCCAAACACACACACACATACTAGTACACACACAGCCATATGCACACAGCCAAACACACACACACACACACAAATACACGGAGATACACGCAACACAGCCATACATACATACACAGCC
>NW_005872585.1:31795-33519 GCF_000147115.1 Myotis lucifugus | reverse complement strand
ACGCCCTCATACCTGTGACCACACGCCCTCATACCTGTGACCACACACCCTCATACCTGTGACCACACACCCTCATACCTGTGACCACACGCCCTCATACCTGTGACCACACGCCCTCTCGCCTGTGACCACGCGCCCTCACCCACGACCACACACCCTCATACCTGTGACCACATGCCCTCTCGCCTGTGACCACACGCCCTCTCACCTGTGACCATGCGCCCTGTCACCCGCCACCACACGCCCTCATACCTGTGACCACACGCCCTCATACCTGTGACCACGCGCCCTCATACGTGTGACCACACGCCCTCACGCCTGTGACCATGCGCCCTCTCACCCGCCACCACACACCCTCATACCTGTGACCACGCGCCTTCATGCCAGTGACCACATGCCCTCTCGCCTGTGACCACACGCCCTCACGCCCGTGACCATGCACCCTCTCACCCGCCACCACACACCCTCATACCTGTGACCACGCGCCCTCTCACGGGGTCCTTCCCAGAGCCACGCACCAGCGCCCTCAGGGTCACCGCACCCCACACACCACAGCTCACACTCACACCACAGCTCACACTCACACACATGACACTTGTTACCTCGACAGGCACTTTGACCAGAAATAAAAAGCAGCTTTTCATGCTCGCTCACCGGAGGGAGGGAAGAAAGACACAAGGGCCCACGGACCCCGCGAGCATGTCCCCAGATCGGAGAGCCCAGGACAGGGATGCGGGTGGCACCTTCCTCAGTAACGCATGGCCCGGCGCCACACAGAACCCGAAACCGACCCAGGTCCCACGGAGGTGAAGCGTGAGAAGAAAGTGTTAACGTACAATGTGGCTGGTCGTTTGCGCACATGTTGGCAAAGGCGGGCTTTTGCGGCTGATGCTGAAGCTGTGGACTGGAGGGAGGCACCGCAGGCCAGGGGAGCACCCCTCTCGCCCACGGGAGCCGTCAGGCAGGGACTCCCAGGCCCGGGGAGCATCCTTCTCGCCCACAGGAGCCGTCAGGCAGGGACTCCCAGGCCCAGGGAGTGCACCTCTCGCCCATGGGCACCATCAGGCAGGGACTCCCAGGCCTGGGAGCGCCCCTCTCGCCCACAGGAGCCGTCAGGCAGGGACTCCCAGACCCGGGAGCGCCCTTCTCACCCATGGGCACCGTCAGGCAGGGACTCCCAGGCCCGGGGAGCGCCCTTCTCGCCCATGGCACCGTCAGGCAGGGACTCCAGGCCGGGGAGGGGCCTTCTCGCCAATAGGCACCGTCAGGAAAGGATTTCCAGGCCCGGGGAGGGCCCCTCTCCCCTATGGGGCCGGCCGGGGGGGGATTCCCAGGCGCCCGCCGGGAGGGGCCCTGCTGTGCCACCGAGGGACCCTCCTGGTTAAATCCCCATAGGAGGGAAAAAGCCCCCGATCCAATGAAAGTGGGGGAAAAAGCCCCTGCCCTCTCCACACACGGGAAGAAAAGGGGGACCCCCCCCCCGGGGGGCCCCCACCCGGGGGAGGGACCCCCCCGCTGTCGGTTTTCGAAACACCCACTCCAGAACTGTCAAAAAAAGGGTTTTTGTGGCCAACCTTCAGGGGAAGGGAGAAGGGGGGTGTTTCGTTAGAATCACTTTTGTAAAAGATAAGGAAAATCTTGAATAGCTGTGGTGACCGCGGAAACTCTCATCCCCAAAAAGCTTTCCTGGAATCCAGGGACTGACCCAGAGAAAACTCCCCCAC
>NW_005872585.1:28693-30642 GCF_000147115.1 Myotis lucifugus | reverse complement strand
GTGTTACTTATTCAAATACTTGTAACTCATCGTGTGTCTTTGGTCTCTTGCTAGCATCCTCCTGGGTTCATTTTTCCTCCTGCTCAGAAATACCTCGTTTTTCTCTCCACGTGGTCTCCGTGGTAAACTCCACGCCCTCGTGGGTCTCACAGCGTCTGTGTTTTGCCCTCAACGCTGAGTGACAGGCGAGGCATGGAGTTCAGACACTCGTAGCTGCCCCCGAGCTGCGGTTACGCGGACCTCCTGCGAGTCGGGGAGCAATCTCCGTCCCCTAAGTGCTCCAGACGCGCTCCTGGCCCTGGACGCTGCGTTTCACAAGGAAAGGTCGGGGTGTGCGTGGCATCTGTCTTTATTCCGGCCCAGCAGGTGGCACAGTTTTTCAACCTGAAAACTATTTTCCTCACTTTTGGGGGAATTACCAGCCATTTTCCCTCAAATATTGATTCACCGCCTTCTGCTGATTACCTCCTTCTGTGGCTTTGATCACGTGAATCTTCTCCGTCCGGGGCTATCTGCTCAGTCATTAACTGCTTCATGGTCTCTCCCTGGCGTGTTGCTGCTAATCGGGGACTTTCTCCCACTCCATCTTCCAGCTCACTCGTTTTCCAGCTGTGTCTTGAGTTTCCGGTTCAAGGGCTGTCGTTTTTGTAACAGCTCGAGTTGGTCCTTTGACCTAATTTCCGATCCTCGCTTTACTTGTGTGCACTTATCACACTGCTCGAAGGACAGGTGTGAATCCAGGACCCTCGTCACAGGGAAGGCCTCCGAGCCCGGGGCCTGGGCAGACGTGGAGGTTACAGCAGACTGGCCCCCACGGTGGCCGTAAAGATCAAGTGAATGACTCGGGGGAGCCCCCAGAACACCGCCGGAAACACCTTAAAAGCTCAACAAATGGTACGAACGCGGTCTCCGGGGCCAGAGGCCCCCTCCGCTCGGACGCCCGTCCACCCGTGAACGGGCTGCCTAATTCGATGACACGAATCCAGGTGCCAGCGATGCCCACCCTGCCTCTCCCGCCTGCGAGTTGTCATTGTCTCTAAGATCCTCCTTCACAGGCGGAACCTGAACTCTCCCGAGATGACAGGAGGCCTTTTCCTAGGTCCTCTCTGGTCCTGTCACCTAGCAGGAGGCCACCTTTCCGAAGCCCGTGCTTTCTCTCCGGGTGGCGACGCCTCCGGTGGCCCGGTTTGGCCATCTGTCCGTCCTCCCCACCGCCCACGGTGGTGGCCTGCGTGCCGCTCCGAATCCAGTGCGACGCCCGCCTGCAGGTGACACTCAGAGACCGGCTCTCCGTCCCGGGAGCCACTGTTCTCCTCCCTCCGTCCTCGGTTTTAAAGATCGTTAGCGAACTGAACAAGAGAATCCAACAATGGCTTTTTAGAGGAGATCGCATGTCGAAAACAGTGACCAATATGTTCAGTAAACAAAGGCTCTGGGAACCTGCAGGGTGGCGCACGGCGTGATGATTTTCTAGAAAAGCCACTGGCGGCTAATGAAGCTTCATGGCGGCACGTCCGTCAGGCCCAGCGGGCGGCGCGAGCTCCGTGTGCCGTCAGTTCCCGGAGTGAGATCTGAACCTGCCCGTGACCGCCGTCACCGTGCGCCTGCGGGGTGCAGTGGTGGGCGCTGCACAAGGGCTCCCCGTTCTGCTTAACCTCCTAATTAATGACCAGAAAGATAACGAACAGCACAGGGCGGGCGCATTCTGAACCACATTCGTCACCAAGCGCAGCGGACATCCCCGCCATTAGGGCACACATGCAGAGCCCGAACGCGAATCAGACGTAGGTGTCAATTCCTAAGAGTTTACCTGCCTCCAAGGGGCACACTGGGCAGGGGCGGGTCACGGACAGCTCGCGGGTCAGACCAGGGTTTCAGAGACAGATGGGCAGAGACAGACGGACAGAGACGGAGATGGACAGAGACAGAGATGGACAGAGACGGAGATG
>NW_005872585.1:0-27437 GCF_000147115.1 Myotis lucifugus | reverse complement strand
AGAGACAGAGACGGAGACGGACAGAGACAGAGATGGACAGAGCGAGAGACGGAGATGGACAGAGACAGAGATGGAGACGGACGGAGATGGACAGAGACGGAGACGGACAGAGACAGAGATGGACAGAGACAGAGACGGAGACGGACAGAGACAGAGATGGACAGAGACAGAGACGGAGATGGACAGAGACAGAGATGGAGACGGACGGAGATGGACAGAGACGGAGACGGACAGAGACAGAGATGGACAGAGACAGAGATGGACAGAGACGGAGACGGACAGAGACAGAGATGGACAGAGACAGAGATGGACAGAGACAGAGATGGACAGAGACGGAGACGGACAGAGACAGAGACGGAGACGGACAGAGACAGAGATGGACAGAGACAGAGATGGACAGAGACGGAGATGGACAGAGACAGAGATGGACAGAGACAGAGACGGACAGAGACAGAGATGGACAGAGACGGAGATGGACAGAGACAGACAGGCAGAGACAGAGAGGACAGAGACAGAGACGGAGACGGACAGAGACAGAGATGGACAGAGACAGAGACGGAGATGGACAGAGACAGAGATGGAGACGGACGGAGATGGACAGAGACGGAGACGGACAGAGACAGAGATGGAGACGGACAGAGACAGAGATGGACAGAGACGGAGATGGACAGAGACAGACAGGCAGAGACAGAGAGGACAGAGACAGAGATGGAGACGGACGGAGACGGACAAGGACAGGTGTCTCTGGCACTAGAGGAGGTCACTCTCAACCCTGGGGACCTGATCAGACGTCGCACAAGGTGGTTGCAGCGCTGGGCCCTGCTGTCCTCACGCCCACGACAGGGAACCGCAGGCCTTGGGCGTGGAGGGCATGTTTGCTGTGCCCGTGAGCCCCTGGCCACCGGCCACTGACCAGGAGGCCGGCAGCTGCCAGACCTGGAGGGGCCCCGAGAAGACGCACACAACGCAGAGACGGGACGAGCACGAACGCGGGTGTGAGGGGCCCAGTGTCTTTCTGACGGGCCTCCCAGGGGCAAACCAGGGGACTGGGGGCGAGAAAGAACCACAGAAGAAAATTCCCCAAATTAACAGGAAAGCAGCCGCTTGAGCTGGCGGAGCCCAGAGAGGGCGGGGCCCAGGGAGGACAAAGGTGAGGAAGGACGGAGCCCAGGGAGGACGGAGCCCAGGGAGGGTGGGTTCCAGGGAGGGTGGGGCCCAGGGAGGACAAAGGTGAGGGAGGATGGAGCTCAGGGAGGACGGAGCTCAGGGAGGATGGAGACGCTGAACGGGAATCACAAGCCAGACCCACCCCCAACGCGGTGCTGGGACACATCTCAGGAACCCCAACACCACAAGGGAGCGGGACACAGACCCCCTAAGAGAGACAGTTGGACGGGAAGGAGGCCTCCGCCGACCACATGAGCGGCTCGGGGCGCATGTCTGTGAACTCAGATTCCAACGCAAGTAAAATTAGATCCGTGTGGGAATAAACATATTTTTAGTCACCCAGGGGCTGTGAGCGCGTTCCCACTCACAGATGTTAGCAGGATGCTCTTCAGAGGAGACAGCGGGGAGGTGAACGTGAATGTAAGCCGGGCGCCCAGGAGAGGAGCCCGCAGCACATTCAAGGCAGGTGGTGGGGGGTGGGGGGGCCACCGTGGACCCACAATTACAGCCAATAACAACCGGGGACTCAACCCGCAGCCTCTCAGCCCAGGATGCTGGCACGGCGGGTCCTCGCTCTGCAGGGAGGACCCCGGTGCAAAGACACGGATCAATCGGGCGAAACACACGCCTCCCCATCAGGGAAGATGCAAACATTCTCGACAAAACACCAGCACACGGAGACCTCCATGTGTCACCACAGTGCTTAACTCCGAGCTGAAAAATGGCTCAATCCTAGCGTAGCTGTTTTTTAAATATTCTTTGTTGATTTTTAGAGAGAGAGAAAGGGAGGATAGAGAGATAGAAACATCGATGAGACAGGAGCATCATGGATCGGCTGCCTCCTGCACGCCCCACACTGGGGATGGAGCCTGCAACCCGGGCCTGTGCCCTGACCGGGAATCGAACCAGAACCTCTTGGTTCCGGGGTTGACACTCACCCACTGAGCCACGCCGCCCGGCCAATTTTTTATTCTAAAGGTATTAGAGAGGGGGGAGACCTGTTTCACTCCTATAAGGTGTTTTCCGGATCTCTGGCCAACCATCATGCTGTGATCAGAACCGTTTCTACTAGAGCCAGAAATCTAACCCGGACATTCGTGAGGAATCAGTCACTAGCACCGTGCTGGCAACCCCACACCCTGCACCAAGACCAGCACTAGGAGAGACATACTGGGAAGGGAGAAGTAACTCAGAGCCGACTGAGCAGTGATCTACTCAGAAAACACCCGGGTACCCGTTGACAAGCAGTTAGCAATCCTCGATAAGAAAAGGAACAGAATAGCACGTCTTTACAAATGGGGGAAGAGCATGGAGAGGGGATTTGTGAAAACCACGAATCCCCATCTAACAGCACAATGTGAGACCGTCCGACCGGGCAGTAGCCCTGCAGCACTACCAGGAGTGGCTGCACCACCTGAGTGAGGGGCGCGGCGTCTATCGGGGTCCCACCAGACATCCCGGGCACAGCGAGGCCTCGCTGAGCAGCTGCACGTCTTCGAAGGTGAGCACGCCAGGGGACTGTCACAGCGTTGTCTGCTCCAGAGAAAACAGTCACCCCGTCCTTCCAGGGGGTGGGAAACAGCGCGGGAGGTGGCCCGCTAGTGCACGGTGACGTGTTGTGGGATGGCCCACCTGAAACCCACGTAATTCTACTAACCAACGTCGCCCCATAAAGTCAATTAGCACAAAATCAAAAAGGAAAAAAGAGAGAGGGACAGTGTCATGGGCATGTGCCCTGACCAGGAATCGAAGGGGGACCTCTTGGTTCATGGGTCGACGCTCAACCACTGGGCCACGCCGGCCAGGCTGGCGTATTTCTTTATAATCAATATTCACTACATTTCCAAGAAGTTTCTGCTTAAAATACTGCGTCGGTAAGGGGAGGCTGTTATTCAAGGTGCAAGTAACGGACTCCACCCTCCTCCCCTTGCTCGGCCGACAAACTCCGTGCGGACTGCTCTGCACACGGCTTCTCCGGGGAGAAAGCAGTCGACGGGGGACGCTGGTTTATCACAGGCGTGGGTGCCCTGTAAACACTCCAGCCGGGTAGAAGCAGAAGCATGAGCCCTGGCCGGAGTGGCTCCGTGGAGAGAGTGTGGGCCTGTGGACCAAAGGTCTCCGGTTCGATTCTGGTCCAAGGCACGTACCTCGTTCCAGGCTCCATCCCTGGGCCGTTCGAGGCACGTGCAGGAGGCAACCCATCGATGTGTCTCTCTCCCCTCTGTCCCCATCCTCCCTTCCACTCTGTCAAAAAAATCAATGGAAAAAATATCCTCAGGTGACCATTAAAAAACAAATGAATAAAAATTTTAAAAAGACCCCCATGCTGCCCCAGCTGGTTTAGCTCAGTGGATAGAGCGTCAGCCTGGGGACTGAAGGGTCCTGGGTTCAATTCCCGGTCAGGGCACATGCCTGGGTTGCAGACTCTATCCCCAGTAGGGGGCGTGCAGGAGGCAGCCATCAATGATTCTCTCTCCCCCTCTCCCTTCCTCCCTCCGAAATCAATAAAAATATATATTTAAAAATAAATAATACATAAAAAGGCCCCCGTGTTAAATGCCAGGACGACCTCCAGAGTTCACGCCTACTTCCTCTCCGCCTGCTTGTGTGCCGTTTCCCAACTAGGAAACTACGGTAACAGCGGTGTGTGGTACCTCCCCACCGGACCCCACGAGGGGGATAGAGACGGGAGATGCAGAGACGGCACCGACTGGGGAACGCGGTCCACGCTCCCCTGCACGTCTCCAAGCCGACCTCTGACCCTCTTCTCCGTGAGTTTAATGGTGGCAAACGCCCGGGGTCTCACCCAGTTTACACGGGACGATTTGACGTAAAACCTCCGCCTCACACCCTCCTCTGTGTCTCACCTGGAATTGAAAGGCCACTCCAGCCTGACCCCGCCCTCCCCCACCTGAGAACCTAGGACAGGGGTGGGCAACCCCTGGCACACGGACCAAACATGGCACGCCAGTAACTTTTGCTGGCACGCGAAACCCTCTCTTATAATCTTGCATTTACAATCTTTTTCTCAATATCGACTTTTTTATTTTTCAGATAAATCCAGTGTAGGTGCATCTTAGATAAATAAATAATTTAACATAACAAGTTATCTTAAAGACCATAGACATGGCTGACTTTGAAATGCAGTTGATTGAATTTCAGAGTAGCTCAATTTGGAAGCAGAAATTTATTGACCTTAGAGTTGACTTGGAAAACATTGAAAAAAAGCGATTAGAGACAGGAGTACCAGAGAGAAGTGTCGAAAACGAACAATTGAGGACTTGGAATGCCATTCCAGAAAATTTTTTCTCTTTAAAAAACTTTGCAACAGCGTTACTCTCCATGTTTTCATCCACATACGCTTGTGAATCTTTGTTCTCAGTGATGAATTTTGCTAAGTCTTGTAATAGGAGTAGCCTGACGGATGAAAGTAGTAGCTCGTGCATATCTCTGAAGGTCACGAAATATAAACCTGATGTAAAATCTCTGTCATCAGTGATGCAGCAGCAAAAGTCCCACTGATAATATCAAACGGAGTCATAAAGTTTTCTGTCGGACTATCAGTGTACATGTATACATTAAAAAATAAATGTATTTTTCATCATTATATACTGTGTTTTTGTTGCTTGAATGAATTTTATTATTTCTTCAAGGTTCTTCACATACGTACACCTTAAGAGATATCAAGTAGGCGTAACATGTTCTCAAAAAATTAGGGTTGGCACACAGGAGAATTTTGAGTCAGAGATTTTGCGGGTTTTGGCACGCACTCAAAAAAGGTTGCCCACCCCTGACCTAGGACGAGTCTGTCTCCCAGGGTCTGACACAGTGCATTGCTCGCTGTCCCTCCTCGGAATCGGACCCCACTGCCGACATGTTTAGGGTTCAAAGGCTCCCTCTCTGTCTGTCTCTGCACCGCACACACATACATGAACACACAATCGAAATGTAGTTTTTCAGTTTCTGTGACGGAGATTCTAAATGATAAAAACAGTCTGCTTCCCTCACTCATCATCACTCTTAGAGGTGCATCATGGGCCCTAAACTAGAGTATTATCGGTGTGATGAAGGGGCAGGACATGTGGACGTTACCGCTGAACTGGACATGTCTCTCTCTGTGAGACAGAGGCTTTCTCAGCACTAACATTTCCAACGGCCACAGGCCCGGCGAAGGCAGGCTCCATTAGCAAGCAGATGGCGACGTAAGCGCTTTGCTGCCGCAATGACCCTCAATTCCTGGAACCCCTTCAGAAATAACTCTTTTATTAATTAGATGATAACTCCATTATATCATCTTTCAATTATGTTAAAAGCAAGAACTTGGAAACGGAAAGTAATTTTTACCCATTCATTACCGTCATTACCTCTGCCCACAGGGAGGGGCTCTGGGCTGGCCTTCCCTCGGGAGCCCTACACCTGGGCTACCGGCCAGGTTCCAGGGGGGACAGAGACGCACGCTTCTCCTCCACGGAGCGGGAGGAGAAAAAGGATGGACGAGCATAACTCAAACACCTTCCAGACTAATATATTTTGAAAAAGCACCTGTGAAAATTAAAATGAGAAAATTAATTTCCTTAAAACTATCCTGTATCTTGTTCTCCATTAAAAAAAAAACACAAAAAAAACCATTGAGTCCTGGTCGGTTTGGCTGAGTGGCTGAAGGGTCCCAGGTTTGATTCCGGTCAAGGGTATATGCCTGGGTTGTGGGCTTGATCTCCAGTGGGGGGTGTGCAGGAGGCAGCCAATCAATGATTGCCTCTCATCAATGATGTTCAATCTCTCTCTTCCTTTCCCTTCTTCTCTGACGTCAATAAAAATATATTTTTAAAAAAAAGAACATTGAGCCCAGCCACGGTGGCTCAGTGGTTGAGCATCAACCTATGAACCAGGGGCTCTCAGTTTGATTCCTGGTCAAGGGCACATTCCCAGGTTGCAGGCTCCATCCCCAGTAGGGGCCATGCAGGAAGCAGCTGATCAATGGTTCTCTCTCATCATTGATGTGTCTATCTCTCTCTCTCCCTCTCTGCAATCAATAAAAATATTTTTTTTAAAAAAAACTTGGTGCAAAGTAAGAGTAAGCATCTCACTTTTGTGCAAAGTAATGAAGGAACCGTAACTAAAATCCTAAAATCAGAGTCGGGAAGGCCTGTAGAGGGCGATCTCACGCCCAGCGCAGCATGTCAATTACTCCAGGCGGGAAGTCCAGCTCCTTTACCACCTCAGCGGGAGGAGGGAGATTTTCCCCTTGCCCAGCAACAAGCCCAGCCAATGGAAACACTGCAGCTCAGCCAGTGAGAAGCCATCATCCCCGGAAGTCTAACTTCCCTCCAATGAAGGTTCATTTTTCTGTTGCAGCGACTTCCTGGCCACCCTCTGTTGTATAAAAGCCCACCGTCCCGTGTAACCCCCAGAGCATCTCTCTGCTGGCTGGGTGAGATGCTGGCTTACACCGTTTCATAAAGCCAATCAGACCTCCAAGCTTCCTGTTCAATTCTGTGTATTAGCCGTGTACAGACCGCTGTGGCAAGAAACAAGTAATAAAACAGATTCCCTTTCATATCCAAAGGTCAAGAAACCGCGGCTGTCCTTTGTGCCCAGCTCTGTACACGCGGAAAACGGTCCTCGGTGATGGTTTCCTCCTGTACAGACAGCGTCACGGGGTCACTTTAAAGAGCCAAGCAAGACGAAGCCAGAACACACGAAAGCCGCGTTCCTCTGCAGCTCCCTGCCCTGCACAGTGTTCTCGCCCGAGCCCGAGTTTCCAAGGGGACGGGTGGGAGCAGGCCGCGGTCTATGATCTTCGAGCAATCAGGAGTCGGTCTGGCCGGAAGGTCCCTCCGGCGGCCGCAGGGGCAGGGGCGCGGGGACTGTTCCGTCGCGGGCACCCTCACGGGGGAAGGCGCAGGGGGAGTGGCAGCTTCCCCACGGTTGGCGAAGGGTCTTCCCCACGTCAAGGGTTGCTCTCAGGTGAGGAGCTCAGCAGGCACAGCACGGAGCACACGGCGCCCGCCGAGGTGCCTGGGGTGCGCGCCTTATTCCTTTTTTCCTTTTTTCCCTCTTTTTATAATAAGCTTCTGTCCCAACAAAAGCTGGGTAAGAAGGCTCTTTCTTTATTTTTATTTTTTACTTTTTTAATCCTCACCCGAGGCTATTTTCCCATTGATTTCTAGGGAGAGTGGAAGCGAGAGGGAGAGACAGAGAGAAACATCGATGTAAGAGAAGCACATCGATGGGTTCCCACCTGCATGAGCCCCGACCGGGGCCCCGGCCGGGGAGGAGCCTGCAATGGAGGTACGTGCCCTTGACTGGAATCGAACCCGGGACCTGTGGGTCCACAGGCCGACACTCTATCCACTGAGCCACACCGGCCAGGGCCGCACCTTATTTCTTGTCACCTGAGAGCTGACCACAGAGGAAGGGCGTCTGGAGAGACCTCAAACGTGTCCTTGAGGAGGACTCTGGTCTAAGAAACATTCACACGCCTTCACATCGTCTACGGCAGGCGTGTGCCTGGCAGACAAGTTCCTGTACGAAGCACAGATAAGACGGAACCCTCCACGGAGACACGGCGGATAAAAGGAGCGCTGGGAGGGAGGCGGCGGCCCTCAGGGACCTGAGCACATAACCCACAACTTCAACGTCGTGACATGTGTGGGGTGGGGTGTCCCCTAACAATAACGGAACCCAAATTTGCGTCTCAACTATCTTATTAAGACTCTAAATATTTTATTAAACATGAAAATTAAGTGGTGCCGAGAGACTGACTAATCACTGAGGACGGTTGCGCTTAGAATATCGACTCACACGGCCCATCTTAATGTCACAACGTTTTAGGTGTTGGTAACGCAGGCCAGGCCGGAGGGACACGGCACTTATTATCTGTCATGGACTCCAGACGCAGCCTGCAGCCTGGCGATGTCCAGGAGGAGGACTCAGCTGGGCACCTGTGGAGAGAGCCCGGCTCTTAGACCTTAATTGTGTCCCAACGAGCAGGAATGGGGGGGTGGGGGGGCATGTCGGTCTCCTGAGCGACAGCAGCATTATCTACTAAACGCGTTCAACACTCCCTCGTGCACAACATTATAGCACAAGACTGGGTTAAATAATTTTACTGCAGAAAATGCTGGCAAACGTATGTCAAGCAATGAGACTGTAGTTCCCTTGGCAGCAATTATGGGGGCCTTTGACCACGTCTGCCCATGGGTTGTGTATGGCTCCACGAAGTACCTTCGTTTCTTAACCTGCCGTTGACGTGTTCGGCCTAGACTGTGAGTCCCGATGAACGCCCTTTCCTGTTTGTCCTTGTTCCCCGGGCCCATCGCCACCCTCCTCCCGTCCCTCTCGGAGAAAACGCGGCGCTTTGGGGACACTCGTGTTTTAAGAGGGCTGTGAGCACTAAAACTTAATTGCATCACTTAATCTCAGCTGAAGCGAGTCTCGAAGGCTTTCACGTCTTCATATATTATTTGCAGTTTGCAGTTCTTTAATACAGAAAAAGTGAGGTGGAAGATGGCGGCGTAGGTAAGCACCTGTACTCGCCGCCTCCCACAATCATCAGAATTACAACTAAAATACAGAACAACCATCATCCAGAACCGCCGGAAAGCTGGCTGAATGGGAGTCCTCCAACTAGAGAAGAAGGAAGCGCACCGAGACTGGTAGGAGGTGCAAAGGCGTGGAACAGGCTGGGCTGGCACCCATGTGGGCCACATTTTTCATCAGGAGGGAGATCACCTCTGGGGAGGCCACCCGGAGGAGCAGGGGGTCCCAGCCCCACACCAGACCCCCAGCCCAGGCTCCCAGAGCTGGGAAAAGAAGTCCCTATGGGCGGTGATAACTACGGGCTGTAAAAACCAGTGCAGATTGGGGCTCAGTGACACAGAGGCTGCTGGAGAACCAGCTGTTCCTCTTAAAAGGCCAGCACACAGCCCTACCCTGTTTGGCTCAGTGGATAGAGCGTCGGTCTGTGGACTCAAGGGTCCCAGCTTCGATTCTGGTCAAGGGCATGTACCTTGGTTGCAGGCACATCCCCAGTAGGGGGTGTGCAGGAGGCAGCTGATCGATGTTTCTCTCTCATCGATGTTTCTAACTCTCTATCCCTCTCCCTTCCTCTCTGTAAAAAAATCAATAAAATATATTAAAAAAAAAAAAAAAGGCCGGCACACAAACTGAACTTACAGATTCCTACTTCCTCTGAGCTCCAGCACCAGGGCGAGGCTCTGGGGGACACAGACACATATGAGGAGGAACTGGATTGTCTGGCATCGGGGCAGGAACTTGGGGCCAGCTTTCTCCCAGATGGAGGTGATTGCAGGGATCATCGTTCCTGTGCTGGGACCTCCTCAGCCGCAGGGCTGACTGGCAGTCATTTCTGTTTGCTCCACCCTGGTGATTCCCTAAGACCCCATCTCATCCACTTTACAACCCCACCCAAGCTGCCTGCAGTAACTTTTGCATATGAAGGGCCTGTCCTTGGTCAGGCTAAAATCTCTCAAACAAGCTTCAGCTGGGTCAGGGAACCCCAAACCTATCAATAAAAAAAAACCCAAAACTGGCACCAGCACCAGCCTGCCTTGCTTCATAGCTGGGCCTCATCTGGGCACTTCCAAACCCGATACAAAGAGGAGGAATCTTCAGATCTCTCTCTAGCTCCTGCTGGATGGCCCCAGGCAGTGGCTGGCTTTGCACCTCCCTGGAGACCCAAGAGCCAGTGTACCCAGTGGTCAGTGTCAGACCATACCAGATTAAAACTCTTCACATCCATAAGCGACACACTCAAGGGGCAGACGCAGTGAGCACCAAAGCCCCACTGAAGCAAGTCCTGCTGCATAAGGGTGTCTCCTGCACAGCAGCTCTCCCACTGTAGACACAGCTGGTCCTCACAGCCAATTGGCCTGCAGGTTAATTCCTCCCAGTGATACCAACAGCAATCAAGTCTCAACTACAACAAGGCTGTGCACACAGCCCACAAAGGGGTGCACCTAGAGCTCCCAGCTCAGGTGACTGGGAGGCTGAGCCACTAGCCTCTATAGGACACCTACTACACAAGGCCACTCTACCAACTCAAGAAGACTTAGCAGCTCTACCCAATACATAGAAACAAACACAGGGAAGCAGCCAAAATTCAGAGACAACAAAATATGTCATAAATGAAAGAAATGGAAGAAAGCAAACTACTGGATATAGAGTTCAAAACCACGGTTATAAGGTTACTCAAGAATCTTCTAGAAACCTCCAAAAAATGGAAAAGTGCCAGTCAGAAATCAAGCATACACTAACTCAGTTGTTCCCAAACTTATTTGGCCTACCGCCTCCTTTCCAGAAAAAATATTACTCAGCCCCTGGAAATTAATTTTTTTTTAATTTTCATAGCAGTTACTCATCGCCCCCAAATGCACCTGTGGTCATCACCGCCCCCCTGAATCGCTGCAGCGCCTACCAGGGGTCGGTAGCGCCCACTTTGGAAATCACTGCACTAACTGAAATAAAGAATAATATACAGAGAATCAACAGTAGAGGATTCTGGGAGTCAAATCAGAATCAGTTACCTACAAGACAATGCCCATATGACTGTCAGCTGATTTCTCCACAAACTATGCAGACTGGAAGGGAGTGGCAAGAAATATTCAAAGTGATGAATAGCAAGAACCTACAACCAAGATTACTCAGCAAAGTTAATATTCAGAATTGAACGTCAGATAAAGAGCTTCACAGACAAGAAAAGCTAATGGAGTTCATCACCACCAAACCAGTATTATATGAAATGTTGAAGGGCATTCTTTATAAAGAGGAAGAAGAAGAAAAAGATCAAAAATAAGAACAACAAAATGGCAACAAGTATATACCTATCAACAATTGAATCTAAAAATCAAAATAGACGAATAAGAAATCTAATGAACAGAATAAACTGGTGAATAAAATAAAATCAGAGGCATGAAATGGAACAGACTGATGATTTTCAGAGGGAAGGGGGTTGGGGGGGCGGGAAGAGATTAAACAAAGGTCTTATATGTATCGATGCGTTAGCTATGGACACAGAATAGGGTGGTGAAGGCCTTGGATAGGGCGAGAACTTGGTGGAGGGGGGCAATCAGGGGAAAAAAGAGGGACATCTGTAATACTCCCAACAATGAAGATTTTTTTTTTAAGTGAGGCAATATCTATTATTTCCTTTGGTGTTTTTTACCTTTCTCAAGATATCTTTTCAAATCAAGCGTCTTTATTAACCAGAGTCAAGAAATAACAATAATAAAGATGTGAGCGGCATTTAAACAATGGTGGAAATAGAAGCCAAAATTGTGAACACAAGATGTTCATATCTAATTAACTTAATGAATTTTTAAGGTTGACACTATTTGGTGTGCTGTGTGCCAAGCAATAGAGTTCTTACGAATCGCAACCAAGAAGGAGTAATACGAAGACCTGCCAGTACAAATCTTTAACAGATGTAAGACCTAGTCTTATGTAAATAAAGACATATAGATACAGGTTTTCACACCTGGGTTGAAACAAAGCTAAAAGTGCTTTAAAAATCACAACGCACCCGGTCAGCATGGCTCAGTGGTTGAGAATTGACCTATGAACCAGGAGGTCACGGTTCAATTCCCGGTCGGGGCACATGTCTGGGTTGCGGGCTCGATCCCCTGTGTGGGGCGTGCAGGAGGCAGCCAATCAATGATTCTCTCTCATCGCTGATGTTTCTATCTCTCCCTCCCTCTCCCTTCCTCTGTAATTTCTCCCCAAGGGCTGGTTCCCTTACACAGACCCTGACAGGTGGATTCAGTAACGCTGTTGGCTCTCCCCCATGATTCCCCAAGCTGGTTCAGGGTGGACGCCTTGCATTCCTGAGGGAAGGGATGTGAGGTGGTGATAGAGGAAGAATCTAGATTTGGTCCCACCCAGTTCCTGGCACAGAACCCTGAAACCCTTGGGGTTTCTGAGGCAAGCCCCCTCCAACCCCACCTGAGTTTATGCTAATGAGGTGACTCTCAGGGAATCGAACCATGACCTCCTCGTTCATAGGTCGATGCTCAACCACTGAGTCAGGCTGGCCAGGCAAGAATGTATTTTAAAATAATAATACTTTTTTTTAAATCCTCACCCAACGATATTTTTTCATTGATTTTTTAGAGAGAATAGAAGGGAGGGGGAGAGACAGAGATAGAAACATCGATGTGAGAGAGACATATGGATTGGTTGCCTCCTACACGTGCCCCAACCAGGACTGGGGATGGAGCCTGCAACTGAGGTGCGTGCCCTTGACTGGAATCGAACCCAGGACCCTTCAGTCTACGGGCTGATGCTCTATCCACGAGCCAAACCAGCTAGAGCAGTGATGGCGAACCTTTTGAGCTCGGCGTGTCAGCATTTTGAAAAACCCTAACTTAACTCTGGTGCCGTGTCACATATAGAAATTTCTTGATATTTGCAACCATAGTAAAAAAAAAAAAAGATTTATATTTTTGATATTTATTTTATATATTTAAATGCCATTTAACAAAGAAAAGTCAACCAAAAAAAATGAGTTTGCGTGTCACCTCTGACACGCGTGTCATAGGTTCGCCATCACGGAGCTAGAGCAATAATATTTTAAAGTGATTATTTCCAAGGATCACAAGATGAAATGACAACAGCTTAAATATACTGGCTTAAATAAAAGGTTCTGAAACGTTATGTCACCTACTTATCCCACTCGTTCCACGGTGCCCTCTGGCAAATTTAAATCCCGTATCAGCCTCGCTTGCGTTTCTGCTGAGCTCCACGGATCAGGGACCCTGGGCGGGATCGGCTGACCCGGCGGCTGGATGGGAGGTGCAGACATTCTCACGGTTGACACATGTGCGCGCCGCTGTCATTGTTATGGTAAACAGGCATGACCTGCACAGGCTTTAACCAAAGTGCTGCTGAAAGAAGCAGGCTCCTAAAACGCGAGGGCAGGTGCGTACAGGAAGCCGCACGGCGTGGAATCCTGTAACCGGGGGTCACGGGGACTAACGTCAGGTCATCATCGCCAGCGAGCACGCCAGCCTAGACCAGCGCCGAGCGCCTTGTGGCGGAGACCGAGCGCTAGCCCTGCCAGCCACACACCTTGGATGTAAAGCAATTCAGTGGCAAAGGCTGGCAGCCCGTTTCCACCCGGCAGCTGTGGGCCGGGGCCTGGAGGCCATCAGAGGGCGGGAAAGCCAGGAGGTTCCGGAGGCATTTCCTGCTCTTCGCGAGGGGACCGACCTCACCTTCCTGGGAAGCATTTTAACTCGGTGTCACACCGTTGCCCTGGCCAGGTGCCCAGATGGTTAGAGCGTCATCCTCCTACGCCCAGGCTGCGGGTTCGAGCTCCAGTCGGGACACATACAAAAGGCAACCAACGTCGCTGTGTGTGGAAGGGAAGCCATCGCTGACCTAACTGGGGAATTTCGACATCGCTCCGTGCTGGCCCGGGCGTGGGAGGAGGACGTGGTGTGGCCACCGGGGCGGAGACCGGGGCTGGGGCGGAGGCCACACGTGGAGAAAGACAGTGAGCGTGTCCCACCCCGACGCTGGGGACGGACCTCAGCGCTCCCCCTGATGACATTTTTGTGGACTTCATTCAAAGCCAAAGTAAAAAGATTTCCAGGGAATATTGGTTCACGGTCCCCGGGACGGAGGAGAGCAGGGCAACAGGCCTCGCAGGAAACGGACCCAAATCCCAGAGGGGGTGGCAGCCCTTGGGGAACCATTCAGGAAACCGCTGCTTTTTACAGCGCGTCGCTCCCAGCAGCTGTGAGTCACACGCTCCACCCTGTGGTGGGCGAGACAGCTCGGTCCCAGGCCAGCTGCGTGATGCCGCCAGCCTCCCAGCGAACCGGGGCGCGTGGCCCTGCCGCCGCCAAGTTGTCGTTTCTGACGGGAGAATCCCGAGTCCTGAATCCCAGCGACCTTCTAGGCCAGCGGTTCTCAACCTGTGGGTCTCGACCTTTTGGGGGGGTCGAACGACCCTGTCACAGGGGTCACCTAAATACATCCTGCATATCAGATATTTACATGATGATTCATAACAGTAGCAACATTACAGTGATGAAGTAGCAACAAAAATAATTCTATGGTTGGGGGTCACCACAACGTGAGGAACTGTATTAAAGGGTCGCGGCATTTGGGAAGGTTGAGAACCGCTGCTCTAGGTCTTGGGGGTCAGGCAACTCCGCCCGCAGGACTGGAGATGCGCGTCACCCAGGCCGCTCAGACGCCGACACGCGTCCCTCCGCACGCCCCGCCTCGCCGAGATTCTGAATGAATGTTAGCCCACATTTACTCCTCTGCTCCTTCCCAAACATCACGCAAGTTCCTTATAAATTAAAAACACAGCCCGGCCGGCGTGGCTCAGTGGTTGAGCGTCAACCTATGAACCAGAAGGTCATGGCTTGATTCCTGGTCGGGGCACCTGCCCAGGTTTCGGGCTCGATCCCCAGTGGGGGCGTGCAGGAGGCAGCTGATGGATGATTCTCTCTCATCATTGAAGTTTCCATCTCTCTCTCTCTCCCTCTCCCTTCCTCTCCCTGAAATCAATAAAAACATTTTTTTTCCATCAAGAGCCAAGCATGTATGTTAGTGTGTGTAATGAGCTTGCAGAGAGGACCTATGCGTCACGTCCCTGAAAAAGTGCCCACCTCCCTCCTGCCCTTGAGGTTAACAGGCAGACCTCCGGGGTCGGCCAGGCCCTCCGGGGCCATATCCTGCTAGGCGGCCGGTCTGCGCTGAACATCAGCGTGCGCAGGGGCTCGAGTGGGCGTCCCAGAAGGCATTGCTCCCCGCAGAGCCCGAGCCCATGGGACACCACAGCCTGCCTTCCCCGGTCTCCTGTTCAAAGTGCTCCCAGCTACGGCCAGGCTTGTCGGCCTATCGTTGTCCCTTCACCCTGAAAGGCTTTCTGCGCGGATTCTCTGCCCCAGGGGGTCTACTGATGGCAGTAGCTGATCATGAAGGTTTACTCGCCGTCCACACCGGATCAGAACGCCCCTTGGGCATCACCCGCCACTTCAAATGGGGAAGCGTCACCTGTGGGGGGTCGAGGCGCACGTGCCAGGCGGACACCGTGTTTGGACTGGACTGGAGCCGACCTCCTGGGGCCCCACACAGACCTACCCCCCAACCCCAGGCATAACTCAACAAACAAATATCAGCACAAGTTGTTTCGTAACTTCTCTACTGTTAAGTCTCAAGCGTTCAAACAGCCCTGGATGGTTTGGCTCAGTGGAGAGAGCATCGGCCTGTGGACTGAAGGGTCCCGCGTTCGATTCCCGGTCAGGGCACATGCCCGGGTTGCAGGCTCGATCCCCAGTAGGGGGTGTGCAGGGGGCAGCTAGTCCACGATTCTCTCTCATCACTGATGTTTCCATCTCTCCCTCTGCCTTCCTCTCTGAAATCAATAAAAATACATTAAAAATTGAAGTGTTCAAACAGACTGCTTTTCAGGGTTTCACGGGACAAGGAATTGTTGGCTTTACACCAATTTCAACGCATCCTCCCCCCCCCCCCACACACACACACACCGGCTCCGTGACCGTACACCACACACCTACAAAGGAACACAAGCAGTAACTAGCAGTCAGAATAACAGCTCCTTCCTGGGGGGTCGCTCCGGTAAATGTCTGTGAGGCTCAGCGGGGAGCACGCAGGTGACACAGGCTGCGACCCGCAGCCGAGACCTCGCCCGTCCGTCTGCAGGGCGTGGCCATCCCCCTCCGCCCGCTCATCGTGGTGCCCGTCCCAAACCACCCCGAAGAAAAGGGTCTCAGTTTCCTTGCTTCCCACTCCACTCAGGTGGGTCCCCCCGTGGCAGGTGTCTGCCCCTTCCTCGCCGCGGAGGCCGCTGGGCCCTGAATTTGTCGAGCACCGTTGCTCCAATTCATGCCTGTGATTGCGCCTGAAATTGCAGAAACCCGTTGAACTCTCCGGAGGAAGAGATGTCTAATTTGGCTGCTGGGGCACAGACGACGCGTCCGCTGTAACGCGCTTCTTCCAAGCGGCCAAGGCCACGGACTTTGCTTTAAAAGCCTCATTTCCAGCTACGAAGGCACAGGCCTCTCGTCGGCAGCATCTGCCCCGAGTTCTGCTGAGGCACAGAGTGTCCTGTGTGGGGCGTGTTCCCGGCATCTCCCCGAAACGCTCCGGGACAGCTCCCACCGCGGGACCGGTGTGCAAACTCCTTCCAGGCTGAGCCAGTAACCGGCTGCTGCCTACGAAGTCTCCCCCTCTGAGCACCGGGCCCTGCCTCTCCTGAGACCAGGCTTGAGGGCCAGCCCGTCCCTGTGGCTCAGGCTGGAAGCGAGGACGGTGCTGATGTGGCCAGCAGGAGGCGGTGCTGAGCCCGAGCCGGTAAGTCCACCTTCACAGGGAGGGACCCACTGGAAAAGGAAGAACTGGCCCTGACCAGTGTGGCTCCGTGGATAGAGCGTCGGCCTGTGGACCAAAGGGTCCCGGGTTCGATTCTAGTCAAGGGCATGTACCCGGGTTGCAGGCTCCTCCCCAGCCCGGGCCCTGGTGGGGGCTCGTGCAGAAGGCAACCAATCGATGTGCTTCTCTCACACCGATGTTTCTGTCTCTCCCTCTCTCTCACTCTCCCTAAAAATCAATGGGAAAATGTCCTCGGGTGAGGATTAACCAAAAAGAAAGAGAAGAAAAGGGAGAACCGCAAAGCCAGTGGGGCCTGACCAGCCCTGAGTGCACTCTCTCCCCAACAGAAGGTAAATGCTCCAGGAACTTGGTTATCCGACCTCTGCAGAGTCCCGGCTCGGGGGTCCCTCAGCCACCGGCTGCGACCGCTCATACTTCAATCCCAGGCCGCCTGACCTCCTCGGCCCTGAGAGAGCAGCGTGTGCGGGCCCCGCTCTGAACAACTATCGAGTGGCGTGAGCCCCAGGAAGAACGGGGTGTCCGTCCCGACCCCTCCTCGGGCCGTCGGAAGCTGGCGGGTTTCGGGGGACACAGCTCTTTGGACCTTGACTCCGGGGGGATGGGGCAGAACAGGGCTGATCAGAGAAGGAACAGCTGTCCAGCTGCAGGTGTCACCAGTCACCCGACGTGACACCCAACACGTGGTGCACAGGGCTCCTCACCCACGGGAACCGTCTGTCTGAATAAGCCCCGCCTCCCACCCCAGGGCCGAGCCCGGGCACACGCAGGTCCCGGCCCCGGAGGAGGGACCTTGCCACTCAGGTCACCCCGAGCTCAGCTCCAGGGTCATGAGATTTGACCGATTTCAACAAGTGCTCCGGCTCGCCCAGAGAAGGGTCTCTGGCACAACCGAAACTTTCACACACACGCATGTTCACACACAGGCGTGCAGCCCACCCAACCAGCTGACTGGGCAGGAATTTGGAAAACTGTGTAGAGCCCACAGCCATGATGTGTGCATGCATGTGTATGTGTGCCTGTGAGTGCACGTGTGTGCACATGTATACATGCTGGTGAGCCTGTGTATGTGCTTGTGCCGCTGTGTGCGTGTGAGTCCATGCATGTGCATGGATGTACGTGTGTGCCTGTGAGCCTGTGTATGTGCTTGTGCAGCTGTGTGAGTCCATGCATGTGCATGGGTGTACGTGTGTGTGCCTGTGGGCCTGTGTGTGTCGTGTGTCCATGCATGTGCATGTGTGTGTACATGTGCCCGGAAGGGGGGAGAACGGGAGTTCTCCTGGCATATGTTTCCTCCTGCACTAAGTCTCCCTGAGTTGCTCGGCCTCCTCAGCCCTCACAAGCCGCCAGCCCCGAACCCAAAAGTTGGAAATTCAAAAGGTGCTGGATTTCACACGTGTGATGGCAATTCTCGTGACAGCAAAGCCTGACTCCTCCCCCTCCCCCGCCCTGAGGGACAATCCGCTTCCCCCCGCCCCCCATGCCTGGGCCCGCACTGCACAAATACTAGCACGTGGGTCTGGGACGCTGCCGGGCCGGGGCATACAGTGCGTGCGGGCGAGCTGACAGGCCTGGGTGGCGTCGGTCACGCGCTCACTCGGCTTCTCTCAAGCGCATTGAAGGGAGTCCACGGAGAGGGAGACCAGAGGCCACCCCGAGATTCCTCCAAGGACTGGATCCGCCCCAAACGCTGGGCAGACTTCCCGGCAGGAGGACGAGTTTGGGGAACAGGTTAGACCGCGCGGGGGGTCATTTACCGAGGGCGTCCCTGCCTTCCTTCCGCGGGGGCACGGCCAACTGACCGCCGGGACTGACCCCGAGGGATGACTGCCCAGAACTGGCCCTCCAGGACTGACCTCCGGGAACTGACCCCCAGGGCTGAGCTCCCAGGGATGACTCCCCGGGAATGAACCCCTGGGACTGACCATCCCGAGGCCCGGATGCCAACAGGACACGAACTAAACGAGACCCCACGGCTCGGCAGGACGGAGAGCCTGCTGACGCTCACCAGCCTGGGGACTCCGTGACACAACAGGAAAGCCTCCGTCCTGACATGGGGGGCCGCGCCTGGACCCGCACCCGGGCCACCCCTCCCCCGGCGTCTGGACCCGCACCCGGGCCACCCCTCCCCCGGGACCTGGACCCGCACCCGGGCCACCCCTCCCCCGGGACCTGGACCCGCACCCGGGCCACCCCTCCCCCGGGACCTGGACCCACACCCGGGCCACCCCTCCCCCAGGACCTGGACCCGCACCCGGGCCACCCCTCCCCCGGGACCTGGACCCGCACCCGGGCCACCCCTCCCCCAGGACCTGGACCCGCAACCAGGCCACCCCTCCCCCAGGACCTGGGCCACCCCTCCCCCGGCGCCTGGACCCGCACCTGGGCCACCCCTCGCCCAGCGCCCACGGTCAGAGTCCCAGTCTGGGACCGGGAACGGGGCGCACCCTCGAGAGCACTGGCCCTGGGAGCTGGTGCAGGAAACCCCAGGAGGCAGTGGCGCCCTGTGACTCAGCTCGCGAGGGGACAGCGAATATAGAAACTGAACGGGCGGAGGCAGATGGCAGGCTGTGGACGGAGCAGGCAGGCGGCGCCTGTGGGTGCTCCGGGGGCTCGGCCACCAGATGCACACAAAGGAAGCCGGGCTGTTGCCACAGCAACCGTAGCCGAGGCCCAGGAAACAGGACCAGCACGCGGCTCCCCAGACACACGCGGGAGCCCGAGGGATGGGGAACAGGGACGCTCCTGGGGGAGGGACACGGCAGAGATGCTGGTCGGAGCTCGGCTTCCTCCGCGTTCCCTGCACAGACGGCCTGCCGCTCCTCAGCGGGTTCCCGACAGAGCGCCCCTCCCGGGGGCACGCCGTCCTGCCCCCCAACCCCGGGGAGGGGCTGGGGCCAGTGGCCATGCAGACTTCGCTGCTCTCCCCGACCTGGGCAAGGCTCCACGGAAAATCCCAGGACCCACCGTCTTCCCAGCGCGTGTCCATCTTAAACACTCACACCAATTTTGCCTCTCTCTCCAAAGTATCTGAATGTTCTCCTTAACTGAGAAGGGTTTCCGCTGTGTGGTGTGTGTGCGTATTTCTCATTTTGAAGTTCTCATGTGAGAAACCCCGTGTCGCAGACAGACTGCTAGATTTAAACAAGAACAATCAGAAAGGGATTCAATCGCTTTGCAGGCCCTGGCCGGTGGCTCCTTGGTTAGAGCGTCGTCCCGATACACCTCGGCTGCGGGTTCCATCCCCGGCCATGGTCATGCACACACAGGAAGCAACCAATGAGTGAATCGGTAAGTGGAACAACAAATGGATGTTTCTCACCCTTTCTCTCTCTCTCTCTAAAATCAACAAATTTTTTAAAAAATTGCTTTGCCATAAAAATGGGAAACATACTAGTACCTTATAAATACAGTTTTTTCTACAGTAAAAACAACCTGTGTGCAAACTAAACTCGCCGAGGAGCCATGTGCTGAGGAACAGGCGGTTTCGGGGGACGGGACCGTCGGGGGGGTCAGGCGGGGGCCCTGGCTCGCGGCCCGCACTGGGACCTCTGCCCGCCATTCAGGCCTCGGGGACTCAAGTCCACTCCACCTCCACAAGGTGAGGAGGTGATGAAATGACCGTCTCCCCCTCCCACCCTCAGAGGGAAGTGGAGCTCAGAGAGTCAAGGTCACGTCAAGGGCGGGCAGCCCGCGCCCGTCCCCACACACCTGCCATCGCGCCTGGCGGGGGCTCCAGCACCGTGGAGACAGAGCCGCGGGGAGACGCAGCTGGGAAACCTGGCAAACACGCGAGAACAGCCCGGGCCTCGGTCGTGGTGTTTTTTAAATGTGCTTTTACTGATTTCAGAGAGAGGAAGGCAGAGGGAGATAGGAACATCCCTGATGAGAGAGGATCGGGGATCGGCTGCCCCCTGCAGGCCCCCCACTGGGGATCGAGCCCCCAACCCCGGCATGTGCCCTGACCGGGAATCGAACCAGCAACCTCTCGGTTCCTGGGGAGACGCTCAACCAGGGAGCCACACCGGCCGGGTCTGGAAATGGCCTTTTAAAGGATGCTCCTCGTGGGGTGAGGCCCGTCTATCTGTTGTAGCTGCTCATTACATAACGGCTGGAGTCAGACACCTTATGTAAGACGTCTTCTGCGTGTGAAGAGCCGATACCTAGTTGCTGCAGGGACCGCCGGAGCCGGGCGGGCGTCTCTGGGAGTCGGCGGCAGCAGGAAGGGGTCCCGGGTCAGGCGGGAAGGAGAAATGGACATGGGCCACCACGCGGGTGGGTGGAGAACGCTCCGGGTGGGCGACGGGCACGTGCCAGGCCCCGGGGCGAGGGGCGGGAGCCGGCGCCGGGACTGGCACGCCAGGGGCCGGCGCTGCAGGCAGGCTCCACCCAGGGGAGCGAAGTTTGGCAGCAGAGCTGGGGGGTCGGGGGGGGGGGGGGACCGGCGGCAGGGAGATCTGGGTCTGACAAAAGGCACAGAACGCAGCCTGCGGGGATGCGGGTGATGGAGGGCTCCGGAAGGTTCCCCCGCAGCTGCGTGTGGGAAGGCTCCTCGCGAGAGAGACTGCGGGCGGGGACCCAGCTGAGAGCGTGTTCTGCTAATTCGGGCGCAGGGGAGGGTGTGGCCGTGCCGGGTGCTCACGGGGGCGGGCGGCGGGGTGGGGGGGATGCTGGGCCAGTCCTCCATCCCCACTGTCCACCGTGAGGCCTCACCCCACGGCGTGGCCACCTGAGCACTTCCAGGTGCACTGGCCTCGGTCCTGGGTGACCCGTGACCGCGGACGAGCTCTCCGGCCACACGTGAACACGGATCCAGGGAGACGGACAGGCTACGCCCACCCTCGGCGTGAACCACAGGCCGGGTCCGGCAGACGACAGTTCACGCGTGTTTTTATCACGCACGTGTCTTTAAATCCTCTCAAGTGCATAAGACTGTACCCATGCCAGCTAAACTCAAACCAGGATACGCCTCCGAGTTCCAACCCAGCGAGGCCCCGGCAAGACGGCTCGTTGGCTGCTGGCCCAGCGCCCAGGCACTCCCGTCACCCGCCCTGTGTCCCGCTCTGCTGCCCTCACTCCCACACACCTGCACCCTAACCGCCCCCCCTGCCGCCCCTCGTCACCCATCACTCACAGAACCAGCGCTTCTCCGTGGCAGGCATCACCCGGAATCAGAACCATCGTCTTAAAGATGTTACCAACTCAACTGTTTACGTGCTTATTTAGCGTTACCCTCCTCCACGGACGCACTTCTCGTCCACCCACACGTGAAGAACCCAGCACCATGCGGCCCACTGGGAGCTTACGGAGCAGCACATCACATGGACGGTTGGTCATCCGTCACGACCGCAACAGGTCTGTCCCCTCTCGCAGCCATCACGTGCACCGAACATTCACGTTCCCAAGCACCGTGTGGCCAGCGGCTCTCTGCGAATCCAGCCAGGGGGACCCAGACTGGTCCCCATTGCCCAGAGGATGCGCCCGGCAGAGTGAGCGCGTGCGTCCTGGCACGCACAACCCACCTGGCGGCCGGCGGGCGTTGCCGGGACGCCTTCACGGGCAGCCACGGAGGAAGCTGGGCCGCCACCCTTGCTCCTGACGGCATCGCACCCAGGTGGCGGGAGAGGACGTGCATCCCCGATGTCCACCGGGACCCTCCCTCCGTCTCGGGCGCAGGGACTCGGGCCTGTGTGAGCCCCGCGGAGCTAAACCTGGGCGAGATCCAGGCGCCTCTGTGGGCGGGGCTGCCGCCTGCCTGTGCCGTGGCCCCCGGCCGCTCCATCCCCCGCCTCCCCCGCACCCCAGTCGGGGCTCCTGTGTCATGTTTGCGAGAGGGAGGTGCCCGTACCTGACCCAGGCTTCCTTGTCTCCTCACCGGTGGCATCACTGTGGCTGGTGCCGAATCGTGGGCCCCGAGCTGTGGCCAGCGGCTTCAGCGTTTGGACGGGTTCAGGCCTCGGACTAATGAGAGGGCAAAGCCACGTGCAAGTCCCAGCTGCAGGGCAGAGCCCTCCCAGCACAATGACGGCCAAAGGCTACAGCTGTGAGCTTGACCTGATGGTCCGAACCTGTGCTCCCACGTGGCTGAGAGTCGTGGGCTGCGGGAGATGCAGCAAGTAAACAAACCTTGATCAGGTGCATGTGACTGAGTGGATTCGAAACCCCCGAGAACGTTGTAAACATCTTGACCCGCCCTTGCTTTGCCTCGTGGGATCTGCTGTAAAATAAAGACTCGGCTTGCAGGCCATGGCGCTGTCTCTCCATCGGAGAGGAGCATCCCCCCCCCCAGACCCAGCGTTCTCCTCTTGTCTGTCTTTTCTCCATCCTTCACCAACCCCTCAGGTTCACCCATGGCCATGCCGGCTCGGCACATATGGCGCCCAACACCGAGCAGCCTGGCCAGGAAGGTGGACGGATGAGAGGCTGTCCTCTGAGCCACCTCCGGCTGCCCGGTCCCCGGACTCCCGGAGCACGGGCCCCGCACATCCAGACAGATGCGAACGCCGGGCCCGCTCTCCGCTGCAGCTGCTGGGCGCTGGGCCCTGCCCGCCTCTCTGCTGGTCCTGTGGCCCCACCCCCAGCCCCACTGGGGGTTGTGCTCCTCAGCCAACTGGGACTCTCCTGGGGGGCAGGGGGGACAAGGACTGCCTCTCACTGCCCATTCCGACAGCCACCCGTGACCTGAGGGGGACACGCCGGCCCCGGGGGTGGCCAGCGGGTGGAGTGTGGAAGTCCGGTCAGTGCCACGGCAGCCACTCTGCCACCTCCCTGGGCGAACCCGCTGGGAGCCCGTGTCACAGCTCCCGTGAGGGGACAGGAAAGTGCCCAGTGACGGTGCCGGCGCTGTGGGCAGGGCAGAGAGCCGCGCCCTGACCCTCCCCTCACCTGCGGGCGCGAGGAAGGGGGCGGCGGGCGGCGCCGGGGCTGACCCAGTGCGGGTCGTGTCCGAACGTGGACGGCCGCCTGTCCTAAGCTAAGGGTCCAGTTGCCGCTTTAGGAGAAAACAAGAACCGTGAACAAACGTCAGTTACAGCAGAAACGTGGAGAGCAGGAGAGGCACAGGAAACCAGGAAAGCAGGCATTTTTAGCCCATGAGTCACCTTTTTAATTCCTTCAACGGTAAACAACAAGGACTGACGGGGCCCGGGAGGTGGCCGAGCCGAGGAATGAAGGGGAGGGGACGACAGCCACGCGGACGCGTGTCCCAGTCACCTGGGACCCTGGCCTCGACACCCGCCCATGTGGCCAGGGCCGGGCAGCAGGCTCCGGGGGACGGTGGCTGTCGGGTGGAGCCGGCCGGCGACACCTGTTTGCTGCCGGGAGGACGGAGTTCGGGAAGAACGTCCGCTCACCTTCTCGGAGGAAAACAGCCCGGCTGGCCGGCCGGAGGTCTATTTCCGGCCTGGCCCTTCTCAGACACTAAATTTAGCCTGAATTCCTTCTGTAAGAGGCTGGCCATTAACCTGTTGAAACAGGACATCTGCCTTTGATTATGGAGTCGGAACACGGTGTCCTGTGACGGCTGTGAGCCCGTCCGTGGCCGGGCAGCCGATGCAGACGCCATCCGGGCCATCCGGGCCACGGGGACGACGGGAGGAAGCACGTCAACAGGCTCCCGCGGCCGGGAGAGGGAGAAGTGGAAGATGGGTGGCCAGTGATCTTGTTGAAGTAACAACTCATTCGTGCCCTGGCCAGTGTTCTCAGTGGGTAGAGCTTCGGCCCTCAGACCGAGGGGTCTCAGGTTCGAGTTCCAGTCAAGGGCACATACCTGGGTTGCAGGTTTGATCCCAGGCTCTGGTCAGGGTGTGTTCAGGAGGCAACCAATCGATGTGTTTCTCTCACATCCATGTCTGTCTGTAGGTCTGTCTCCCTCCCTCCCTGCTTTCCACTCTCTCTAAAAATCAATGGGAAAAACATCTTTGGGTGAGGATTAACAAAATAACAGTAGTAATCATTTATAATAATAAAAGTGTCATATGCTAATTAGACCAGACGACCTTCCAGACAAAGCTGGATGGTGCAGGCCGAGCCCCTTGCACAAATTTCGAGCATCAGGCCTCTGGTAATAAAACTCACTCAATGGGTTAGACAGTGATTTCCATGGCTTTTTGTTACTGTCCAGGAGTGACCCTGACCACAACACGGACTCGTTGTCACTCCTGTTTTTTCCTGGTCCACTTCCATGCGCTAAACTCAGGAGGAATCTTACGTGGACGGGGACTGACCAGGCTCACCGCCCGCACCCCCAGTTCACTCGTGAGCAGGGAACACCTTCCCGAGTTCCAGTTGGAGCTGAGGCTCTCCCCTTTGCCCTGTTCTGCTCTGACACGTGCCCTGGCCCCTCCTGGGGCTGAGGAGCGCTGCGAGGGGATCAAATGTACCCGGGAGACAAGTTGCAACAAGTCTAACAACTGTGCCCCGGCCCGTGTGGCTCAGTGGATACAGCGTCAGCCTGGAGACTGAAGGGCCCCGGGTTCGATTCCCGGTCAAGAGCACACGCCTGGGTTGTGGGCTCCATCCCCAGGGTGGGGCGTGCAGGAGGCAGCCGATCCATGATTCTCTCTCATCATTGATGTTTCTCTCTCTCTCCCTCTCCCTTCCTCTCTGAAATCAGTATTTTTTTAAAGAAAGTGTAACAAGAAGGCGCCTGGGAGCCACGGAAGGTCTGGAGCTGGACCGGGAGCAGTAACCGCCGGCTCTGCAGTCCTGTCCCTGGGAAAGCACAGCTCCCACGGCAGGGTTAGGTCAGAGCCCAGACGGAGGTCCCACGTGCACGGCGGTGAGCCTACGGGCCCGGGTCCGGGCAGCACGTCAGAACCGCCGTGTGCGCAGACGCACAGTAGCGGGACGCATCGAGTCGTCGCTTCCTACACGTGTGTGCGAAAGTGTCTTCTTCCAAAAGCTCCGAGGGACGGTCAGGCGGTGCGGGGTCACGCCTCTCACCGCTCACAGCTGGACGCCCGGGAAGGGGCGCAGCCTTTGCCGGGCGGTGGTCACGGCCCTCGGTCCCCAGCCCCGGGCCTGCACGCCTCTGGCCAACGCGCCACGTGCCGGGAGCGCGCCGGCTCCGCGGAAGCTGCCCCTCTGCGGCGAGGCCCCGGCTCCTCTCCGCTTCCCCATCCGGTCCCCCCAGCGGGCTCTCCTGGCTGGAGTCGGCAGGGGCTTGCTTCTGGGACTGTGACCGGCCTGAGAAGCCCAGGGGTGAGGCCGGTGCCCGGAGCAGCGGTTTATCATCCAGGCTCTGCGGGCCCTCCTGTGGCCTTAAACCCGTTACCTGACCTCGCGTCCTGGCCCATAGTAGGTGCCCGGTGAACACTGGTTATTATTGGGGGGGGGGGGGTGGCAACAAACATTAAAACATCAGCAAGTCCAGGGGGTGGGAGGCGGGAGGGCCGGTGGGAAGAGATGCATAGAGAACTTGTATGCATAACCCATGGACGTGACAACAGGGTGGTGAGGGCCTGGGGCTGGGGGGTTGGGGGGCTGGAGGGGGGAAATGGGGGGAAAGGGGACATAGGTAATACTTTCCACAAGAAAGATTTAATAAGTAAATACATCCCATGGGACACTAAAGGGTAACTGGGGAGACGGGGTGCTGGAGGGACGGAATGGCTCCCCGACAAAGCGCCACACAGCACACAGCACCGGACGCCAGCTCAGCGAGGAGAGAGGCCGAGGGGAACTCCGAGGCTGCCGGGTGAGGGGCCAGACGCCGCGGGGAGCTGGCCTTGACCAGGAGCAGGTGGAGGAGCCGCCAGGTTAAACAGGCCTCCCTTGGGCAGGACTTGCGTCCACCTTCTCTCTGTGCTGCCCGCCCAGGAGTTCTGGGAAGTGGGGCCCCGGGCATCCTGCTTGTGCCCTGCTCTCTCCACGTGGCCTCGTCTGGACGCCTCTGCAGTATCGCACGTCTGACATGCCTCCGTGGGACGCCTGTGGCCACATCACAGGGCATCTGCCCAACCCCCTGCGGTGGCTACTTTCCAGTATTTCACCAGGAAACAACGCCGAGTGGACATCAGCTCAGCTGGTTTCCTGGAAACTCGTGGTTCTTTCCTTAGGACCCGTTCCCAGGCCTCGTTCACTGAGTGGCGTGGCTCTTAATGAACTGCCATCGAGGAGCGCGCTCGTGGGCGGCCGGACCCCTGAGCAATACGGTCTGGTCAGTGTAACGGCTGCGCTGCTGCCCTCCACAACGGAAGGGAAACGTTGAGTCTGTCTCCCTGACAACGGGGGGTGCCCGGGGGTGGGCTCAGGAGCGGGTGCGGACATGGCAGCGGCGCAAGTCGGGAGATGCAACCCTCGGCCGCTCGTGGAAAAGGCTACCTCGTCACAGTGCGGACTCCACACGCAGTCTGTGACAGAGTCAGAAAGCAGATCTTTGGAATGTCCTCAGAAACGGCACACACACTACAGAGAATGTCAGGAAGTGGGAACTGTTTACGAAGAGCCAGAAGCCTCGCGTGACCGGTCAATACCCAAGGCCCACGGCCCCACGGCCCTGCCCGAGGCTCCTGTCTGGGCACCTCGCACCCAACTAGCGAAGCCTGAGAAGTGGGGGGCACGGGGAGGACGGGCCGCCAGGCACCCCCCAGTGTTGGACGGGGCGTGGGATGCCCCTGTCCGTGGAAGCAGCTACTGGTGTAACAGGAACCCAAAAACACTTGCGGGGGAAACCTGAGACCACGCATCCCCCCCTGGTCACGGTCCGCCCTCAGCACCAAGGACAGCGCCTTGCCCTTGCAGGAGGCCTGTCCAGGGAAGGGCCCCACAGGACTTCCCCCAGGGAGGGGGGGGCCCAGGAAAACTCACACCCCAAGGGCGGGAAACGGGCCGCAGTGGGAGTCCCAGCTTCCCGGAAAGGCAGAAGAATAAAACTTGGGGAC
>NW_005872584.1:11389-53233 GCF_000147115.1 Myotis lucifugus | reverse complement strand
TGTGTCATAGTAATAGATTCTCCTTTCTCTCTGACCCAGCAGTTTGATGGAGTCAGTTAGCATTCATGGGACTGTGGCAGGCAGGCAGGTTATGCTAGGGTTAGTTCTGCTTCTGGGCTCACACAGAATGCAGTTTCTTGTGGTTATAGGACTAAGGGCGTCAGTATTTTTCTGGCTGTAAGCAGAGGCTTCCCCCAGCAGCAAGATCCACCCTCAGTCCTACATCTGCAGGAAACCGAATTCTGCCCACAACTGGGGTGACACATGGGTTCCCCAACATCATCAAAACATATAAGGCAAGAGGGCAGCAGAGAGAGTGTACTAGCAAGAAGTCAGTCACAACACTGACATTCCAAGTCACTCTCAGCGGGAGGGGATTACACAGGAAGCAGGGAACATTGGAGGTCGTCTCAGAAGCAGCCCATAGCACTTTCCAGTATCCACCTGATAAGTATAAAGCCTTAAACTACTCATTTAAAAGAGTGAACTGTGAACCAGGTTTCCTCTCCTCCGAACCCCTGCAGCTGCCCGCCCCTCAGCCCTTCCTCTCTGGGCCTACAGCTGACCTTCTCCACCAAGCTGCACAGGGCCCCACTCAGCCTCCACCCCCACCCTGCACAGGACCTTAAACTGCCTCTCTGCCAGGTCTGCACAGGGCCCCAAAGCTGACCTTTCCCCATCCTCTAGTTCTCAACAATCTCATTGTCTCAGAAAGTACCTAAAAGACTTATTAAAACCAAGTCTTGTGTATTAAACCACTGCTGAGATGAGACAGGCAAAACATGCTGACTTCTTCTTTTTTAAAAAAATTCTTTATTGTTGAAAATATTACATATGTCCCACCTTCCTTAAAGATTCTGCACTCTGTTCCATGCTTTCATGTCTCTGGATCCACTCCGTTCATCAGTTTATTTTTTTACTTAGATTCCACATATGAGTGAGATCACGTGATACCTGTCTTTCTTTGACTGACTTATTTCACTTAGCATAATACACTCCAGGTCCCTCCATGCTGTCTCAAATGGTAAGTGATTCTTCTTTTTTACTGCTGCATAGTATTCCATGGAATAAATATGCTACAGCTTTTTAATCCACTCATCTACTGATGGACACTTGGGCTGTTTACAGATCTTTGCTATTGTAAGTTGTGCTGCTATGAACATAGGGTTTCTTAGGGTATATTCCTAGAAGTGGGATCACTGGGTCAAATGGCAGATCCATATTTAGTTTATTGAGGAAACTCCATACTGTTTTCCACAGTGGCTGCACCAGTCTGCATTCCCACCAGCATGTACTAGGGTTCCATTTTCCCCACATCCTCTCCAGCACTTGTCACTTGTTGATTTGTTGATGGTAGCCATTCTGACATGTAGGAGATGATACCTCATTGTCATTTTAATTTGCATTTCTCTGATGATCAATGACTCTTCATATGTGTCTTGGCCATCTGCATGTCCACTTTGAAGAAGTGTCTATTTAGGTCCTTTGCCCATTTTTTAATTGGATTGCTTGACTTCCCTTAAAACACGCTGATTTCAAGCACCTGAAATCATACTTGCTTTGTATAGAGTTGGATAAAAAAAGAACCAAAAGGTCAGGAGACAAATGAAAAGGGAGGAGTAAGTATGCAGGTCATTATCATACTTTTTGTAAATGAACATACCAGTTCATTTATATAGTATGTGATTGACAACAGATATGATTAATGAATGATCACATAGCCACATTTTCTGAATTTATTCAATTTGCCAATACATGGTTCACAAATTAAAGCCAATCCAAGTGCAGAGACTAGGATTTATATTTGAACTAAGGGCACCAACCATCCTAACTTTCCCAAGATTGGGATTTCTAAGGACAGTGGACTTCCAGTTTTCAAACAAAACATCCAGGCAAAATGGGACAACTGGTCACCCTAATTTAACTACTAAGAGGTGGGCTTTATACACACCTGAGCAAACCCTTACCTTCCAAGGCCTTTGGGTATCAGAGAAATGGATCCACAGCATATACAATGCAATGTCTTCTCCATTTCAAACTTCTGGCTAGCCTGGCTGGACCACCTTTCTGTCTCACAAGATATTTATAAAAGCAGTTCCAAGATGAGGGGCAATTTATAGCATTGAACACACAAAAGTCTAAAAATCTAGGAAATTACAGGTTTTATTGCTTTAATCAAAGCTTGTCTTAACTCACAGAGGAAGTTCATATTTCTGATTTAAAATTTTATTTCTTCTCAAAAAGATTGTTTACAACATTGTCATTGCACAATTGAAGTGTTACATTTTCAAACCTCAATAACCCACTTTCCGCAAGAGAGCTGTAAGCAGATTGAGAGAAGGTGGCATGTGGAAACTAAATACAAGACGGTATTCCACTGTCTTCTTAGGGAGACAACTCTGAGGTGAGTTTGATTAGTACCTTTTTTAAAAATAATATATTTTATTGATTTTTCACAGAGAGGAAGGGAGAGGGATAGAAAGTTAGAAACATCGATGAGAGAGAAACATCGATCAGCTGCCTCCCGCACACTCCCCACTGGGGAGGTGCCCACAACCAAGGTACATGCCCTTGACTGGAATCAAACCTGGGACCCTTGAGTCCGCAGGCCAATGCTCCATCCACTGAGCCAAACCGGTCAGGGTGATTAGTATCTTTTATATCACGTTCTTGCTACCTGATTCTGACTTTAGCCAACAATTCCTCCTGTTTTAACCTCTGGGTCCATTGCTATTATTGTACAATTGCTAAGTTAGTAGGCAGCAAGACTTGAATTGGTGATTGCAATGGACGCTGAGACAGCACCGTGAAGATATCATATGGGACCGAATGGAAGCATCGCTACAAATGGCACCAGGCAGTCATCCTGTGGGAGGGACAGCAGCCTGTTCATGTCACGAGCAACTGATAAGGATAAACTTCCTAAAATCCCTCCACAATAAAAATATTCTTAAGTATGGTTCATGCCAAACTACTTCTAGGTGTGGAGACGTTACCAGGGAACGGTGTGGCTGAGGTTGGTAGAAAAGGAGTGACACCGTGTGCTGAGGGGGAGGAATGGCAAGGCTTGAATTCGCCCACCTAGTCAGTAGGTTCAGAGGTCACTTTGTATAGTATTTGATTTCTACCTTTACAAATAAATGTGTCATTCTCCATTGCTTCTTCAGAATTCTGAGGAGTCTGACCCTGCTGCCTCCCTGCCACAGTCCAATGAATGCTGACTTCATCAAGCTGCTGGGTCAGAGAGAAAGGAGAATCTATTACTATGACACAGCAGCAGAGGATCACCATTTTTCTGTCAGATCTCTGAGCCCCAAATCCCATAGGGTGACGTGAAGATGGCCAGGTGATGCCTGCATACACAGCAGGTGGCATCACAGTAAAGGAACTGCGAGCTTAGAAAACCCATGGCTTTAATAATGGGCAGTGAGAACGCCTGCCCTTGACTCAAAGGGAGACCTCATCTGCATCTCCTAGGGCTGAAAGCAAGCCTGCCCTTTGTTCCAGAGGCTGACACGCTCCTCCAAAATTGTTCCCTACACACCAGGGAACAAGGGCAGACAGTGCCCCATGCAAGACATGCAGAACCATAAAGGACCCCAGAGAACTGTCTCCCATCAAGGCAACAGGTAACTTTTACTTTCAGGAAATTGTGTTATGAACGAGCACGCTCTCCAATAGGAAAGTTCTTCTATACAAGTCAACTAAGGACGGAGAACCTGATTTGATAAAGGACATGGCATAGTTATTCCTTGCTGTTATCACTAACATAGTGACAGTACACTTTCCTGGCTATCTGACAGCTTCTGCAGTCAGGAACAGAGCATGGCGTAAGCAGTCCCTCTGATTTGGGGTTCACAATACCAGGGTTTTTGCTGAGACTGTGGTCTCTTCTGAGCATCCAGGAGGAAAGGAGATGCTTCCAATGTCACCCCAGTTGTGGGCAGAATTCGGTTTCCTGCAGATGTAGGACTGAGGGTGGATCTCCTGTGGCTGCGGCTGCAGGCGTCCTCAGCTCCGAGAGGCCAGAGGGAGCTTCTTGACCCATCAGCCTCCCCAGTGTGGCCACTTGCTGCTGCAGAGCCAACAGAGCAGAGGGCCAGCAACTCCAGCAGAATGGGCGCTCCAGTTGGTGTGAGGGAACCCGTCAATGTGTTGATGCCACCATGGTGGACATGTGCTCTCCTGCTGTCTTCAGATGTGTTCCTGGATGGGGCTGGATGGGATCAGAATAAGTGGGGTGGATGCCAGGGTGTCATACCAGGAGCCACCAATTGGGGTTGAGTGACAGTGTGTGTGTGAGGAGGGTGTGGGCATGAAATGCCTGTGGACTTAGAAACTTGAGAGAAGTGGCCACTGAATTGTCATTTGAGTGATCTGACTGGGTGTGTCTCTGTCCCACAGCCTGACCATTCCCTGGCCCACGGCCCTGAAGATCAGCCAGTGGAGCAGGGCCCCAGGACAGGAAGCACTTACTGGGCTTTTCCCCAAAGGCCTCAGCTGGGAGCCCAGCATCACCATCCATGGAACCACCAGGGAGGAGGCGTGTTCTCCTGAGACCTGGGGCTGCATCTGTGATTCTTGGGGACAGAAGTCCTACAGCTGTGGGTGCCGGGTTTGAGTTTCCTCCAGCTCCCACTCTAGCACCCAAAATAGCTGTCCCTGACCAGGCCCCTCATGGACTTCCACCCTCTGCCCTGTGCACAGGTGCAGGCCCAGGCTCATGCAGCCCAGCCCAGGGTCCTGGGGCCACATCAGGGAGGTTCCTGTACCCTTGGAGGGCAATGGGTGAGAACTTGCTGCCGAGCTCCAGCCCCCAGGGATGTCCAGGACATGTCCTTCCTGATGGGTGTTGGTGTGACTATAACTTCTGGGCAGCCCCAGGCCATCAGTTTCAGTAAAAATAATTGAGGTGAAATACAAGTCACACAAAACTGACCATCTTAGTCATTTTTACATCTACAGTTCCCTGGTATGACGTATATTCACACTGCTGTGCAACCACCCCCACCCACCTCCACAACTCTTTTCTTATTGCAAAATGGAAACAGTAACTCCCCACCTGCCTCTCCTCCCATCCTCTGGCAGCCACGCTTCCACTTCCCTTGTCTGTGAATATGAGGAAACAAGAATGTCATGAAGGTGGGATCATCCATATTTGGCCTCCTGTGATGGGATCATTTCCCAAGCACAGTGCCCTCAAGATGCATGTGCTTGTTCCCAGCTGGTGTCAGAATCCCCCTCCTTCTGAGGCTAATACTGTGGGAGCAGGTGGTGTTATGGGGGATGGGGAGAGGTGGCAGGGAGGGGGAGGGCTGGCAGCTCCCTGCCCACGGCCCCTGTGGGCTCCTTCCTTGGAGACTGAGGTTACCCCTGCAGGGCTGCAGGCTCCCAGCACCACATACCCTCCAGGTCTGGGAGCCGGGAGCACACCTCCAGCTGCTCCTGGGGGTGAGGTCCTCGTCCTGGCCCCTCAGACAGCCCTGTACTTTCACTCAGCTGGTTCCAATACTGGGCACATGTCCAATTTTAAGCAAAAGTTGAATTTCTAGCATCCAAAGGAGCCATTCAAATACCTCAGCCCAGAACCTTCCATGCGGCAGGAGCAGCCGGTGACATGGACCCTGAGAGTGTCCTCCTGGCCTCTGCCTGTTCCACCTGAGCCTCCTGGCAGTGTCTGCTCCCCTTCTTGGCTTCCAGGCCCAGGGCAGGGGCAGGTTCTGTCCTCAGCTCAGTGCTCCTGCCTTTCCCTGGAGAAGGCTTGGCTGAGCCTGACGGCCACCTCCACCCCCACCCAGGAGGTTCCATCTTCCTCCAGAAATCCCAGGACCCTGAAAAGTTCTGGCCTCAAACCATGAACAGACTCCACAGATCTATGGTCTGACCCAGCTCTTCACAAGGGCGATGTGAGGCCAGGGCAGGAGGGGACATGGGCAAGGCCTTCCATAGTGGCACTCATTCTGCTATTCATCCTGTTATGGAGGGTTTCCTACCATTGGCCAAGCGCTAGTCCCCACCCTCAAGCACTTAAAGACACTGGAAGGTGTTTAAATGGATTTAGAACATGTAGACACCCCCCCCCCCGTGTGATATGCCAAGTGTTCCCTCCATTTTTGAAACATTAATTTTTAACACTCTCCATAGCCTCTGAGAGGATAGGCTTTTTATTATTGCTGAGTGTCTGATGGGGAAACTGAGGCACAAACAACACTGCTCTCAATCTTTGCACCCCTAAAGTGCAAATATTAACACCACACAAGTTCTGTGGAGCAGGCCTCTGGACATGGTTTGTCTGGGTGACTCTGCCTCAAGGTGTCAGTGAAGCAGGAGATGTGTTTCAACTGAGGCTCAACTGGGGACAGATTTCCTCCCAAGCTCACTTGCCTGTTGTTCCTTAGGATGCAGTTTGGACTGAGAGCCCGAGTTGCTGCCTATTTGCCTGGGCACTTTCTCGGTTCTCTCCTATGAGGCCCCTACATAGGGCAGCTCAACACATGAACGCTTGTTCTCCTTGTTCCAGAGATATGACAGACAGACAGACAGAGACACAGATACAGAGAGAAAGTGAAAACTAGAGGAAGGAAGGGACCTCAAGAATGAGACTAAAAGAGAATGACAGGACCTGACATCCCATCAGCTGGGCCGTCCTCTATGTTGTTCAGAAGCCAGTTACTGAGCACTCAGCGGACACACACGGATGTTCCCACCAGGAGGCTGGACTCACTCGAAGCCACTGGGAAGGCTTCCACCCACATGAGGCACTGGGTCTGATTCTAAACTTAACAAGAGACCTCTGTGAGGTTTTAGGCCAGGGAGTGACAATATCTGAATATCTGAATTTCCTGTCATTTGGAACCCTTAAAGGTACAGACTTGAAAATGAGCAGTGACTTCCATGACATCACACACTGGACCCAGGCCCTGTTTTGTCTAGTGTTCCATGCTGTGTCCCTCTCATTCTTGTCACTCTTCCACCTCTACGTTTGTTCATCAGATTCATGGGACACGATCCCACCATATTAGGGGCCTTAACTCATCCACATTTGATGGCTTCCTATGGAAATGGTGTCTAGCATCATCCTCATTGGGCAGCTTGGGAGACCGGGGAGGCCCTGAGAGGCACAGAGGCTTCCCCAGGACACAAACTAGTAAGAAAGAGGAGGTGTGAACTCAGCTTTCTCTCCCAAGCAGGGGGCCTGGTACCTTCCCAGGGAGCTAGGGGGAGGGCTGTGCTGGATATTGGTGTACAGGTATGGAAATGACATGGGTGAAGAGGGTGAGAGGTCACCAGCCCAGAGGGGGCTTAGGGTAACTCTGATTGGAGGAAAGGCCCAAGCCATGGAACCTCGAAGGGGTGACTTCACTTCCTTTGTGACAGATCCTCACCAGAAATTGGAACCGTGGTAACCAGGTACCTACATTCTAGAGACAACTGCCTCTCCACCTCACTTGAGTGGAGAGGCTCAGAAGACTAGGATGTCTCTCTGCTGCTTCCCGTTCTTCCAACGCTCTGGGCAGAAGAAAGCCCAGAGTGAGAGATGGTTTTTTTGTTGTAGAAATTGGCGCAAGTGCTGCCACCGACATCCCTCGGCCCCTGGCAGGAGGACGCATCGGGTTACGGTGGACTTGCCAGGGAAGACCTTCCCAAGACAGACCTTAACGTGGCCCCTAGGTAGGGAGGCCCACACTTCTTACTCCTCATCCCAGGTATGTGTTTGTTGGGGACGGTGAGGCACAGTGTGGGATGAGGGCCACACATCCTGGGCAGGAGCAGGTTGGTAGGTGTCAGAAGCCTGGAGGGTCTGTCATGATCATTGCCCAGGTCATGGCTCACAACTGAGTGTTGGGGATGGACTCTACTACCCACTTGTTAACTGGGGGTCCTCATGGGATCATCTTATTCCCTCCCTGCCTGGAGGTCTTTGCAGATGGCTCTCTCTGCCTGATCTGGGGAGCAGAATGGGTGGTGGGCATCTTCCCCACCGGTAATGCCCAGGCCCTTGACGCCTCCTGGCTGAGGACCAGGCTCTGTATTTCAGAGCTCCAGCCATGATGTCGTAGAACAGCAGGTTGACAGGTTCTCCAATGTCAGCAACGGGTACAGAGGACAAGTGGACCAGGCCAGGACATCCGTCCAGTGCCAGTCTGAGGTGAGAGGTGGCCCACACTCATGACCCTGAGGTGACTGGGGTGGGAACAGAACTCAGACTCAAATCTGCGGTTTCAGAGTTTTCACAGACCCACTCCCAAAGAAATCTGATGCTCTAATCCTCCCGACCTCGTCCCTGGTAAGTGGAAAAACAGTCTTCATGTGTTCATTGGAGTCATAGAGAAAACATTTTTTTCTGTCTTTGCGTTTTTCTAATTTCAAATGTTTAACCCCCTGCCCCAGGTATCCTGTGGACCAATCCCAGCTCAACTGTCCTTGTAGACTTTCTGTAATCCTTACACATCGTCCCACTTAATAGTGCTGTGTATTTTTTTAAAAATGGGCATGGATTAAAGTATTGGATATATTTCTCAACAACCTCACATCCCACAGAACACAGCCAACCATTGCAGTGCAGCTCATCAGTTGCTGTGGCCTTACCCATCTCCATATCATCCCAACAAGGACATAGTTTTCCTCAGTGATTCAGACTTTCACTGTTATGCCTTGACATAAATCGATTCTTGCTAGTTAAGCAGGGCTGCCGGAACATCCTCACTGTGTCCTAACAGACTGTCTCAGTTTGCCAGGGTTGCCATGGGGTAGAGCCACAGATTGGGGTGGAAGGTTCCTGAAGCCTCCTGGCCCGGTACCGGGCTCTGTCTTTGCAGAGCTCCAACAGGGACATCCCTGAAGGGCTGGTCAACAGGTTCAACTACTCGACCTCCCTCGACCCAGGGAAGGTGCATCGGGCCACAGACACCATCCAGGGCCGGACTCAGGTGAGAACTGGCTTTGAGGGTCTCTATACCCACAGATCCTGATGTCTTGGCAGAGCCCAGAACCCAGATTCAAATCTGGGGAACCCCAGAGGCCCTCCCACGGCTCTCCCTAGAGTGTCCCTCAGCCCTATGTCAGAGGAATCCGGGCCTCCACTCGTCCCTCCAGTTACATGGGAGAGTAGAAAGACAATCTTCACATATTTGTGGAAATATTAGAGTGAAATTATATTGTTTCACTTCACATTAGACCAGAAGCACACTTGCCTGTTTTTGTTGTTTAAACTACCCTTGCCAGGGTAGTTTAATGGGGGTCCTTCGCCCAGCGATGCAGCCTTTCAGTGCCGTTGGACATGGGCCTAATGCGGTTCAGCTGCCATGTCAGCAGTGCTGCCCAGAACACTGATGTGTGTCGGAATGGACTGTGTTAGGTTGCTTGCTTGGGCTGCCATAACATAGGACCACACTGGGTGGTGTTCACAGCAGACATTCATTTTCTCACAATTCCGGAGGCTAGAAGTGAGAGGTGGTGCTGTCAGCGGGGCTGGTATCTCCTGAGGGCGTTGCTCCTCAGCTTGTAGATGGCTGTCTTCTCTCTGTGTGTCACATGGACTCCCCTCTGCACTGCCACGTGCCCTCCCCTCCTCTTCTAAGGACACTGTTCAGATTAGATGAAGACCCACATCACTGAATTCACGTCACCTGAATGACTTGCTTAAAGACTAAAACTCAAATGCAGACACATAATGAAGTTCTAGGGGTCCCAAAGTCATGGAATTGGGGGGACACATTCAGATCACAACATGTACCACCCCCTCCGGACTGGACGCCCACTGCTGGTGGAAGGACATGCACATGTAAAATGTAACAGCTGCAGGCAGATTCCAAACCCAAGGGGCTGTAGCAGGGACGTTGCCAACAGCAGTTTCTGATGATGGCTGGTGCCTTGCTCCCAGCCTGGCCCGGGGTTTTCTCACTCATTTAAATTTCACCTGTCTGATGTCGGGCTGTCCAAGACAATCACAGTGTTCCTTCATTGGCAATTGCCTCAAGGGACACTGAGTCACCTGTCATGTTACTCCCACCACATGGATTAGCTCCTACCCGAGTCCTCTGCTCAGATTCATGCCGGATGATCACCTTTCTCCAGTCTGGAGACTGCAGGCATTTGCCACTGGGATCTCCATAATGAGGGTCTTAAAATGCCTTAATATAAAAGGATGAAAGAAAAGTGTCTTTTAAAGGTCAGTGGCTTTCATAGGCCATGTCTACCGTGTACACTCTCCCCACACAAGGGATGGGCAAGGTTCCCACCCCCTTTTCATTCATGTTGGGAGCAGATAAGTCTCAGGTAGCTGAGAGACAATGTCATCCAGGACAGTTCACAGTTCTGCCCTCATGACCTTGAGAGGACATGTGACATCCCTAAGCCTCTGTGTTCTCATCTTTATAATGGGGATGTTTCCTGAGGACTCACAGGGACAATGCCCCTCATACAAACTATTAACACAAGGAGGTTTGTTGTTCCTCAGCTAAAGCAAACAAGCAAGCAAACAAAAAATATGCCTAGAAGGTCACAATTGTATGAACATCCCCCACCCTCCAAACTAAAGTGGAACTTTGAAAACCTAACAGTGGTTCCCAAACTTATTTGGCCTACCGCCCCCTTTCCAGAAAAAATATTACTCAGCCCTTGGAAATTAATTTTTTTAAAATTTTAATAGCAGTTACTCATCACCCCCAAATGCACCTGTGGCCATCACCGCCCCCCTGCATCCCTGCAGCTCCCACCGGGGGCCGGTAGCACCCACTTTGGGAATCACTGACCTAGAACCTCATTCAGCCTGGGCCCTCCTGTCCCTTCTCTTGCGCACGTCCCGGAGCGGCTGGGACTCCTGTGCGAGCTCCAGACCTCCATCCTCCTGGGATTCTTGGTGATGCCGCTGACTGGATGTCCCTCCTTGTCCCACCCAGTGTGCAGCTGAGTTCACTCTGAGACAGTGTGAGGCCCTCAGGCTGCGAGCCCTGCAGAAAGGCACGTTGGAGAAGGTGGCGGCATCCCTGATACCAGCTTTCCCGGCTGGAAAGATCCCCCATATCTGCACCCTGATGCCCACCCACCCGGCCTTCTCCAGAGCCCAGTGGTTCCTGGACGAGCTGTTAACTAGGTGAGCACAGGTCCTCTCTTCGTCACAGTGGGGGACTCTGCCCAATGCTACGCTTGGTCTTGACAATGTCATCACATCAGCCTGAGCCTCTGAATGCTCCTCTGAACAGTGGGTGGTACAGGATCCACCTCATAGGCTCTGGTAGGCACTGCTTTGGGGACAAGCCATGGCAGGGCCTACCTGCTGCCTGGCTCTGCAGAAAGGGCTGCTGGACCAGCTGTGGTTGTTCGTGTCAATTATGTCTCTCTGTCCCATGGAAAGTCCCCTGACTCTCCCATCAGCGGCCTGTGGCATCTGAGTGTGGAAAAACACATGGGAAACAACCTGTCAAGCAGTGTGAGATGTCACCTCGATGACCTTGTCCTGGTCCTTGGTGGAGCCACATGGGGAATGGCAGGGGAGAGCAAGGCCCCAAGGCCACTCAGACGGCTGGGATGGTTCTAGTTGGGGCTCACTTACTCGACAATGTGCATTCAGCTCCTACCACAGGCAGCCACTTTTGGAGACACTTAGCCTGACTCGAGGAATGAAGCAGACACAATCCATGGGCTTCAGTTTTAGTCATCGAGTCAGACAGTCACACTGTCCATCCTTCGCAGGTCATGTCCACCATCCATTAGCTCTGATTCCATTAAGGTGTTTTCGACATCTGGAGGGGCACCTCCTCATAATGATCAGGGTGACACACCGCAGGAGCAATTAGCAAAGTGAGTGGTCTGTGGGTGCAGAAGGAGGGTATCCTGTGTTGGCAGAGTGGGGGCTTAGGGTGGGCAGGGCCTGGGAGAACCCTGATCTTTCACATCTTCTGATTCCTGAGGGAGGGCTGAACTCTGGTGGCTCCTCTGCAAGGAGACATGAGTCAGAGAGGAAAGTGGGTGGGGTCCCTGGCCTTGTAGACCCAGAGGGGAGGCTGGGCTGAGTTGTGCCTCAGAGTCCCATCCCCACCACAGACCCACCCCGCTCTGCCTGCCCCTCTCCACATCCATCTCTCCTGACCCCCACGGGTGGGCTCAGAACAGGATTGTGGTGAGCAGGCTGCTCACAAGTCTGCCTCAGTCCTCAGCCCAGATGCCCAGGGCCTGGAGGGCTGGGGTGGGCAGTGCACAGGACCTTCAGGAGAGCTGCCAGTGGGAAGAAGAGTCTCACACAGACTCCGCATTGAACCTGCTGGATCCCACACCTGCTACAACCAGGACAGCCACACAGGGGCCGGGGGTGGCATGTGTCTATCCCCTGGATGTGGAGGGGCCTGCACAGAGGCTCAGTCTCTAACAAGGTGCCATGGGAGGGCAGAGTGGAAGGAAAGACCAGGACTCTGACTTTGCTGCCCACCTGTCTCTCCCCAGGGCCACCGCCTGTGTGATGGGAACCTGGCCAGACCGGGTACAATATTTGGGCCAGCACCTCTTTTCCTCCTGGTTCATTGTAAGGCAGGCCTTGGTGCTGCACAGCCGCCCTGCCCCACACCTGGTGGGCCTCGTCAGAAGTCTTTGGGTGGAGCTGGCGCATCTAGAGCCCACTGAGGCACAGTGGGAAGGTGAGGGGACTGCAGTTGGGGAAGATGATTGGGGGAGTGGGGCAGGGGTCCAGGGTGTTTCAGGGGCCAGAATCCCCTAAAAGGCATTCGCATCCTTCCTGTCGGTGGAAATGCATGGGGAAGTGAGGTATGTGGGTGAATCTGTCTCTTTAACCTGTTCCAGAACCACCTCCAGAGCTCAAGCTCACTCCAGAGCCAGAGGAAGGGCCTGCTCCTGGGCTAGAGCCTGGTCTAGCTGTGGTAGTGCTGGAACCATCTGGACCACCAGCTCTGATCCGAATCCCAACAACAGAGCCAGCTCCACGCCCAACAACTGACTTCCGCAGGGCTGGGGCCCCTAAGCACCTTATAAGGGAGGAGAAGCTTAACATCCTGGCCTTCCCTCCAAGACTGGTGGCCGAGCAGCTGACAGCAATGGATGTGGTGAGTCTGGGGCTCTCAGGGTGGGTGGGACAGGCCTTCCCTCTGCCCTTGGCTGCCCTGACCTGCCTTTCCCTGATCCCAACTCCTATGATCTTGATGCAAATTCCAGCTCCACCACTTTACCACCCATGCATCCTGGGCAACTTTCTCAACCCCCAGCCTTTGCTGTCCACCTGCGGACAGTGGAGGTGGGCACCCCAGGCCCTGCTGCACAGAGTGGCTGTGCAGATTCAATGAGGGCGACGAGACAGAAAGCTGGGTGTGGCCCGGCCCAGTCTGTGGGGAGGGGAGCTCACTGCGTGCAGCCTGATCCATGGGTCGCACACATCTACGTTCCCATGAGGCTCAGCGGCATCAGGACTTATTCGGCCCCTGATGTGTGTTTAACTACAAGGGAGACAAACAGCTGTGGTGGTGGCTGCCACAGGGGAATGTGCACTGAATGGGGATTCAGACCAGAGGGGTGTCAGATGCTGGAAGATGCCCCCTTGGGGTGAGCAGACTTGAGCCACTTCCTGGAGCTTGGAGTTAGTGAGGATGGGCTGGAGGCAGATGCTCCTGGCCCTTCCCCTCCAGTCTTGGGCCCTGGGTCATCCAGTGCTGGGTGCCCTCAGTGGACAGAGAGTGAATCCCATGGACTCCAAGGCTCAGGCACATCCGCAGCTTCCTGAGCTTCAGTCTTGTCCACTGACCCCTTCAGGGGACTGGGGACCCTGAGCTGGGGTGTGGCAGGGCTGGTGACACTCCCTTCTCTCCCCAGGAGCTGTTCAAGAAGGTGCTGCCCCACCAGTGCCTGGGCTCCATCTGGTCCCAGCGGGCCAAGCCTGGCAAGGAGCACGTGGCCTCCACTGTCATTGCCACCGTCAGACAGTTCTGTCACGTGGCCACCTGTGTGATCACCACCTGCCTTTGGGACCCAAGCATGATGGCCCGGGACAGGGCCAAAGTGGTGGCGCACTGGATTAAGGTGGCCAAGCTCTGTGAGGGGAGGCCCAGCAGCGTCCCTATGCGGAGCCTTGAAAAATGCCTCTGCTGCTTGGTCAGCTCTCAGGACTGAGGCCTGAGGTGGGAGCCCCAGCACAGCCCTAGGTCCTCTCTGCCAGGGGCACGCGGACTCTGACTCCCATGTCCCAGGGTTGGGAGACTCACTTCCTACCTGACTCCTTCCTTGGGTTGAACTGGGATCCCCCTCGCTCTGAGAGTTGGTCTTTGGGTGCTAAACGTGCCCACCCTGAGCATCTGTCCCACCAGGAGGGTGTGTCCATCAAGGGGGACTGAAGTTACAGCTGTAGCTCCCACCTCACAGCCCATGTCTCCCCTTCCCAAGGAGTGCAGAAGCCTAAGGAACTTCTCCTCCCTGCACGCCATCTTGGCCGCTCTGCAGAGCGTGGCCATGTATCGGCTGAAGAAGACGTGGGGGAAAGTTTCCAGGTGCGTAGGCCTCTCCCATCAGAGGAGGCGTGGGGAGGTGTCTCCCATATGTCTCCCAATGTCCCCTCACCTTCTGGGAGGCAGCCAACCATGGCGACAGGGACTGGGCTGGTGGGCAGGGTCTCTAAGGCTCCCTGGGACCTCAGGCCACTAGCTCTGCTTCAGGAGTCATTTTCTTTCAATATCAGGGATGGCATTGAGGCAAATGGCAGATTTTCAAGTGTTTTCAGCACCTGAACCATATGCCCAGTTCAAACCCAAACTGGTTAAAACAGAGCTGCTGCATAGACATGGAGAGGGGCCCATTGACCAACATGAGAGCTCTGCCCCAGTCCCACGGAGACCTTCCTGCTCAGAGGAACCCTGAGGCAGTTTGAAACATGACATTGTCAACAAGAATTTGCCTTTAACCCGTCTCCCCCATCTTTCCTAAACATGTCTTTCCTCTTTCCCTCCCCTCAGGAGGTGGGCAGTTATATTCCAAAAACTGTGTGAGGGAGAGAACTCAATAAGCAGGGCACAGCTCATCAAGGTAGAGCAAGCCTGGAGGTCTGCAGAGAGGAGGGCGTGAGGGAAGGGGGGACTGCACAGGATGCGGCTGTGGTAGTTTGTCCTTAAAGATCCTCTGAAAATGTTCACCCTCTCGGTCCCAATTACCAGGAAGAGGGATCTGTTTGGTCCATGGGCAGGTGGGGAGGGGTGGGCAGTTTCAGGGGCAGCAGGCCCTGGTCATGGCACACAGGGTGGTGGCCGGGCTGTTCCAGGACAGGGAGCAGAACTGGCACATTGAGCGGGTCTCTGGCTTCCATGCTAGTCCCTCCAAATTGCACTTCGCTTCTTCCAGTCTGTGGGTGAGTGGGTGGGTTGGGGAGGGTTCTTGCCCAAACCAGCCCAGCCTGTCCTCAGTATGCCAGGGCCCTGCTGCCACTTGTGTCTTCTCCACACCTCCAAGGGGAGTGCCTCCTGCCTGTCCCAGGGATGGGGATTGCCACAGGCCAGGGGAACAAAAGGGCTGCTTGGCCTCAGGTCCCACTGGCTGGACCAGAGACAGAGGGGTGGTCTCCCTGAGACTTCCCACTGCACCCCTAGAGCACTTGCTGCTAGTCAGCCTCCTCATGATTGACATGGAGGGGTGTCCATCCCGTGCTACAGGCCACACAGGGTGGACAGGAGTTCAGGACAGAACAGGACAGTGCAGAGCTCCCTGCCCTGTGCCACCTGGAGGCCTGGGGGTGAGGACATTGATGACAGGAATGACACTGAGTCCTCAGGAGAACCTGTGAGCTCGGTGGAGGTCTCCTACTTTCCAAAGGAGGGAACGGGTCAGGGAGCCAGGGCCAGGCCTAAGGTCACACACAGCGAGTGAGCGTTGTAGCTGGGAGCCATCCACAATCAGAACATGCTGGAGTCAGGATGGCACGGGTACCAGCTGACTTGGGTCAGAGGGCCAGGGTGTGAGGTCAGAGGTGGTCGGGGGAATGGGGTGAGGTGAGCATGACCTCCATGAACCTGTCCTCCACCCTGACAGAAACAGCCCTCCAGGTTCTCCACTCTGGTGCACTATGTCCGAGGATCGGATAAGAGGCTGCAGAAGAAGGTGAGTGAGCCTGTCTGGGGGGCCCTCCAGGGTCAGAGGAGGGGGCTCTGTGCACCCAGCTGGAGGCTTCCAAGTCAAGAGAGGGAGGCCTTCCTCCTCCAGCCCCCCCTCCTGTGCCCACAGACCCTGAAACCCTCCCTTAGAAATGACCAAGAGGAGGGCCTGGGGGAGCTCCGTGTAGGACAGACATGGGGGTGGGGAAGGCCCAGGACCACTGACCCTGTGATTTACCAAATGTAGGTCCTAGGAGGTGGTCAGGAGGAGTTCCTGGAGAGTGAGGGAAGGGACAATTGTGTGGAGGCCCTAAGGGACCTCGGCCGCTACACGTGGGAACCCTGGGGTGGCCAGGAGGCTGAGGGTGGGAGGCTTTCAGGAGAGGGCCTGTGGGGCACCTGAGAGCAGGGGCTCATCCCACCCTCACCCAGTTTGCCCAGTGTGTTCCCCTGCTCGAGACATTTATACTAGACCTGAGGATCCTGGACATTAGCAAGAAGGATAATCTGGAGGTGGGTGACCAGGGCCTGAACTGGGGTGACCAGGATTGGTCTTTGGGGACAGAGAGCCCTCATACTGAGCTCTGAGTTTTCAGCATAACCTCCCCTTGGAGCTGGAGCGACAGGCCCATCATAGTCACCCGTGACCCCCCTCCTTTGGAGCCCAGAGCCTCGCCTTGATCCAAGTCCTGCCTTTTCCTGTTTCCCATCCCACCTGGGACCTGGTGGCAGTGCACCATGAGAAGGGTGGGCATAGGGGGCCAGTCCTAGCCAGGGGGCTCTTTCTGATGGACTTTGGCTGTCAGCCTTCCAGGGGAATCAGATCAACATAGCAGCTGTGGCACCTCCTGTGGGGCAGGGAGGGGAGTGAGAATCAGAGACGCCCTGGCCAGCACACTCCTGGGCTCCATCCCCTGCACCTTCCACTCACTGGGAGAGTTTGATAACAGAAGTGGGAGGCCCCTCCAGTTGGTGGCTGGGTTAGGGAGTGGCATCAAGGATAACCTCCTGGAGGAAGGGCTGTTGATGCCCATCTCTGAGCACAGGAAAGGCCTCGGTGGAATTAGGGGGAAGGAGGGTGCCCCTGTGTGCAAAGACCCAGGACCGGGTCCCTGCCCCAGTCCTCACCCCAACTCGGGCTTTGTCTGCATCCTCTCCTTCCCTCTGGCCCCAGGAGCTAAATATCACAAAAGAGTTAGTTCTGCTTCAGGAGGCTGCCCAGGAGTCCAAAATAGAGCCTGAGGAGGAATTCAAGTCCTGGTTCTGGGCCCTGGATCAGCTCAGCGAAGAAGAGAGGTGAGGCCGGGCAGGAGTTGGGTAATGGCGGGGGGGATTCTCCCTGCTGGTCATTCCAGAGAACCTGTGTCCATGGATCCCTCATCCCCACCAGACCTTGCTGTGTAGAAATTCCTGGGGCCTCATAGGTGCCACTCTGTCCTGCAGTTACATCTGGTCCTGCCTGCTGGAGCCACAGTCCAAGGTGGCCACGGGAAACTTCAGCTAAAGAAGTCATTGAGTAATTGATAGAAGATATGAAAATTTTTCTATAATTTCTTTTTTATAGATTAAAGAGGAAATAATTTTACATATATTTATATCTATCCTTTCATATATTCTCATAATAGATCTTGCCTAATAATAGACAAACATGCAAATTGACCATCCCTCTGATACGCCCACCAGCCAATCAGATGAGTATGAAAATTAACCCAACAAAGATGGCAGTTAATTTGCATACATAGGCGCCAGTGGCGATCGGTGCCTATGATCATAGCTGAGGGGTCACCTGCCTAGGCCTAATGTCTAGGCCAGAGGCGTTAGGCCTGGGCAGGGGCAGAGCCGGTGATGGCGGGGAGCAGTGGCTGAATCAGAGATGGCGGGGAAAAGGGGGGAGCCGGCAATCACAGGAACTAGGGGTCCCCTGCCCGGGCCTAACGCCTCGGCCACAGGCATTAGGCCTGGGCAGGGGCGGAGTCAGCGATTTCGGGGAGCTAGGGTCTTCTGCCCATGACTAATGCCATGGCCACAGGCATTAGTCCTGGGCAGGGAGGGCCAAGCTGGTGATCAGTGTGAACTACAGAGGAAACACTTTTCTGACCGCTCATTGGGTAAGCTTTCTGTATAAAAATTGGTAATATTCTTAAATAACTTGGGTAATAAGAATCCAATAAGGTGATTAGGGTTTTTCCACCACACTCCTGGAGAAAAAAAAAGGAAGGTCCGTGGCTGGAGGGCTAAGAAATGTCCTATCCTGCCCTAGCTGGTTTGGTTCAGTGGATAATGTCTCGGCCTGCCCACCTCAGGGTCTGGGTTCAATTCTGACCAAGGGCATGTACCTAGGTTGCAGGCTTCTCCCTGGCCTGGGCCTAAGTCAGGGCTCATGCAGGAGGCAACCAATCAAAGTGTTCCTCTCACTTTGATGTTTCTCTCTGTCTTTTCCTTTCTCTTCCACATTCTCTAAAAATCAATGGAAACATATCCTCAGGTGAGGATAAAAAAAAAAAGAAAGAAAGAAAGAAAGAAATGTCATATCCTGTGAAAGACACATCTTGAAAATGCCAAAAGAAAGTTGTCATTTTTTCATGTTGATGAAAACACCTTGGTGGCTGTGGTGACTGGCAGTGGCTGCAGCAGTGGGGTGATGGGGCTGGTGCCTTCCCCTGATCAGCCTGGTCGCCTCCCACAAAGGGAGGCCAGACAGTGGCTTAGGCCCGCTCCCCAAGGGGCCTGAGAGTGGGCCTAAGCCATTAGTAGGACATCCCCTGAGGGCTGCCAGTATGTGATAGGGGGCAGGCTGGGCTGAGGGACCCCCCCTCCAGTGCACAAATTTTTGTTCACCGGGCCTCTAGTGTAAATATACTCATCCATACTTATGTCATTTTTTGTTATATTTCTGTTTAATAAAGAATTTACTAACATTAAAATTATTTCTGAAAAATAATATCTTCTAGTATCTTTTCTCCTGCTTCGTCATAAATTATATAATGTGGCTGTAGTTAATAGATTTAAAATTATTTTGTTTTCTACTTTATTTATAATTCTTTGATGATCATTGTTGTATAGGTACCTCTGAACATTTATTCAATTCCTTTTGAATCATTTCCTGCAAATAAAATTTGCTTCAAAAATACACATTTTAAATTTTAGTATGTATGCATTTTGAATCCTGATCAAATTCCCTTGGAATTTTGATTGGGATCTCATTAAAGTTGTAGGTTGGGTTAAGAGGAATTCATTCCCTGGCTCCTTTACCAGGTATGTATTGAGCGCCTCCTATAGGCCAGGCATTAGAAGCACAGTGCTCAACCAAAGAGCTTATCATGGTGGCATGTTTGCAAGAAAGAGTCAAACCAGCCAGCACATGCATAACGTGAAGTCAGGATGTGCTGTGTGCTCTGAACAAAAGACAAAGCAGAGAAGGAGACACATGGTGAGGAGGTGATGTTGTGTAGGATGATGTGAGGGTTTGTGGGATCGAGGTGATAGTTGAGGCTGCTTTGGGAATATGCATAGCTGAGCCCCTAGTTTGGGCTCGGGTTCCAAAGTGCTCTAGGTGGCTCCAGATCTTTTTTATTTTTTAAAACAAAACTTGTATTTACAAGTAAAATAATTGCTGTTTTTAGTGTAATAGAATTTTAATCCTTGAGGAATGGGAATGGCAGTGGTTTCACTTTTACATATAGAGCTGCTTATTCACTAGCATTTAAAATTAAATTGTAGAAGATGCTCACCCTCACTAATCAAGGGGGGAATGCAAATCAGAACCTCACAGTATCACCTCTCACTGCCAGACCAGCTGTGATCAAAAAGGCAAGAAGTGACAAGTGCTGGTGAGGAAGTGGAGAAGCGGGAACGCTTGTGCACCTTTGGTAGGATTGTAAACTGGTGCAATGTACAAACTCTTAATTTAAGAGTTTAAGGTGCTTAAATGGTATCAGGTTGGTTTAACAAAACTGGCATCAGAAACTAGTGGCCTAACACCTACGCCCCCCCATCACGTGACAACACTGCGGTTGTGGGACTTGCGGTTTCCGAAGTCGTGGGAGCCCCCACCTCCACCCGGGCCTTTGGCTGCGCGGGGGCTGAGGGTTCCGGGTCTGCATGGCGCGCTTAGGGGACAGAGGACCTGCTTCCATAAAGTCTCCCCCTGCCTGTCACCGGGGGCATCACCCAGTGCGGCCACGGAGGCTGTATCTTGACAACCTGCTTGCCCAGCACAGAGGCAGGACATGGGCAGCCCCTGCAGAGCGGCCCGGTGTTGAAGCTGCCGTGACCTCTGACTGTCGTGGGGTCTGGACAGCGGGGTGGCCTGGGCGCTGGCGGGGCGAGTCCTGGGCGCCTGAATGAGGATAAACGAATGAGGATAAACAAACGCGTGATCTATTCACATAATGCATAGCAAGTGGTAAGAAGGGATTATCTAGTGTTGCACACAACAGACAATATGGGAGGATCTCAAAGCATGCCGTGTGGCTGTGGCACGTGTACACCAAGGAATACTATGCAGCAGTAAAAGAAAGAAGAATCTCTTACTCTTTGAGACAACCTGGAGGGACCTGCAGAGTAACATGCTAAGTGAAATAAGTCAGAGCAAGACAAGTATCAGATGATCTCACTCATATGTGCAATCGAATTAACAAAACAAACTGATGAAAGGAGTGGATCCAGAGGCATGGGAGCATGGAACAGTGTGTAGAATCTGGGAGGGAAGGTGGGGAGGGTGGGTGGGAGGTGATGAGCCAAAGACCTCATATGCATATATGCATAACCCCTGGACACAGACAGTGGGGTGATGAGGCTGCTTGGGGGAGGGCCTCGGGGAGAAAGGGGGCGCTGGAGAGGTTCGATGGGGGGAAAGGGGGACAATATGTAATACTTTTCAACAAGATTAAACAAAAACAAACAAAAAACATACTGTGTGGAAGAAATTACACAAGAGTACCAACTGGGCACGTTCTGGGGGTAAGGGTTCTTTTTCTATACGATAATGGGCTTTTGGGGTTACGCAGGTGTATACAAATGTATGTTTAAAGATTTGTGCATTTCATTGTATGTAAAGTTTACACCAAATATTGAACCAGTTAGCGATACCCATCGTGCATTATTTCAGGGGGAATTTATTGATGATTGGAGTATATTTTGAAATACATAAAAAAAAATAAGACAGATTGATGGACAGATGGATCAAATACGCATAAGAATAGTAAAGTGTTAATGGTGGACGTGTACCTGGTGGGTTAGGGTTTTCACTGTAAAATCTTTGCACTTTATTGTATGTGTTCATCATAAAATATTGGGGAAAAGATTAAAATTTTATTTCCTAAGGTTACATGGTGTTTATGAACGTGCTATTTTAAGGTCTATTTATTGTAGGTTGGTAGTGTGCTTTCTGAGTGTCTACTGAAAGGAGTTTTACAAGCCAGTAAAAGGTGAGAAATTCACCAAAGTAAAGCATAGTTAATGTTATAAGCTGCCCAAGAACTGTGCTTGCATTGCAGTGAGCTGTGTTCACAGCATTGAAACTGTTTGCTTTGCTTTCCTCTTTTTATAAGCACAATTTCTTAAAAAAAAACAACAACAGACAAAAAACCTAATAATGAGAAATAATATTGAGGCAACTATGAGTGAAATTTTCCAAAACATATTTTAAATACTTCTTGAAATTGCCAGGTCTAAATACTGAAATGATAAGATTAAATTGAGAGTTTAAAAGAGGCAACTTAATTTATTTTGTGTTCTGAAAACTATTCCTGATTAATTCTCACAATACACCAGGAGAAAATTGAGGTTCACAGTGGTTTGTTAACTTCTCTAACATTACTTTGCTCTGAGACATTAGAGTGAAGAGCAATAAAAATACCTTAAGTTTGCTGAGAAAGGCAGGGTTCAGTGAAGGGAGAGGAAGAATGTTGCTGAAGTTGCCATGGAGGCTCGGGCTTTGGTCCATTTGAACCCAGTGGAGGGATTACATGGTGGCCTCACTTGGGTCTAGGAGAAACCACCCTAAACCTGAAGGTGGTGGACTTACTGTTGTGACAGCAGCTATAGAAACTGCTGAGTGAACGTGGTGGCTGAGGCAGGATTGTGGGAGGTCCTTGGCCTGTGTAGGCCCAGGTCTGTGACCTGGTCAGAAATCTCTATTCACAATTCCAGCTTCCTTAAGGTGGGAGTACTGTTCTCTTGGTGGATACGTGGTTTGGTTTGGTTTTGACTCCTTCCCCCCTTTTTTTAATTCCTGGGAGAGTTTAAAATTGAATAGAGTTTAAAATCATATAGTCATGATGAGCTAAATCAAATTAGAATATCAATACATTTGAATTAAGTTCAGGACATTATTAAGATAATCTGTGGGGGCACGGAGGCTGAGTGGAGGGGGCAAAGGGGAGAACATTAGGGGACATATGTAATAGCGTCAACAATAAACAAAGATCATCTGTGTGTTTGGGGTATATAACATTCAAGAGAATACGAGGTTCCTTCTAGTTTAAATGATAATTGTTTTAAGAACTTTTACTTAAATCAGGCATTCAAAGTGCCTAAAAGCAAAATTAAATTTATATGAAGTTTAACATTTCTAAGGGAACTACATTTATTCCTTGAGGTGATAGTTTAAGGAATTTACTTCAAGTTAAATTAAACAATAATGACATAAAGTGAAGGTGATTGTATTTGCTTTGCTAGAATTTTAAGTAGAATAAGATTTATAGTCTGAATTTTAAGCCCCAAGGAAAACTATGTTTTTAGAGTTTATTTTAATAAACTAATTCGTGTTAAACCCAATAACCATAAAACAGTCTTCTCTGTGTATCAAAAGATCCCCCTTCACAGTCATTTTAAAGATTCACTGTGAGATTTGCATGTGAAAAGGTATTTTAGCCCTTATGTTTGATTAATAATTGGCTGGAGGGAGACAGAATAAAAATAATTTCTACTTAAGCCTTCGCAGACACGGCCAGGCTTCCTTGCACCCCGTGATGCTAAGTGGTGGCCATTCCTTTCTAACTGACCTGCTGAGGCTTTGCTCCTCAGCCTGGGTGTGTTGGAATTTTATCACGATGTCTTTGTCATTTTTATCTTGCTCTGCATTTAGTGTCTCTCTTCACTTGGAAAATTTGTGCCTCTCATGAGCTCTGGGAGGTTTTCATTTACTAAAGTCACTAAGTTACATTTTTTATTCTGCGCCTCTGCTTCTCCCTGACACACCTTTGAGTCAGGAACTGAGTCTCCTGGACCGTCTCCCCGTTCCAGTTTTTGTTTCTTTGTCTTTTTGTTTGTGCTGGGAGATTCTTTTGACTTTTAACTTTCTATGAAATGTTTGGTTTTAGCAAACATGTTGGTTATTTACCAAGTATGTGTTTTTTTCTTTTTGTTTAATTATTCTCTTTTTTTAATCTTTATTGTGGAGATTATTACAAATGTCCCTCTACACCCCCACCCCACCCCCTGCCCCTCATAGCTTCCCTCCACCTGGTTCCCACCCCACCTCAGGCCCTCTCCACCCTATTGTCTGGATCCATAGGTACTGAATACATGCATATAAGACCTTTGTCTAATCTCTTCCTTCACCCCCCACAGCCCCTTCCCTCTGAGAATCATCAGTCTGTTCCATTTCCATGCCCCTGATTCTATTCCATTCACCAGTTTATTCTGTTCATCAGATTTTTATTCATTTGATTTTAGATTCACTTATTGATGGATATGTATTTGTTGTCACTTTTTTGTTTGTAATTTTTTATCTTTACCTTTTTTTTCCCCTCTCCTTAAAGAATCCCCTTCAACATTTCATATAATACTAGTTTGGTGGTGATGAACTTCTTTAGCTTTTTCTTGGCTGTGAAGCTTTTTATCTAACCTTCAATTCTAAATGATAGCTTTGCTGGGTAGAGTAATCTTGGTTGTAGGTTCTTGCTATTCATCACTTTGAATATCTATTGCCACTCCCTTCTGGCCTGAAACGTTTCTGTTGAGAAATAGCTGATAGTTGGGTGGGTACTCCCTTATAGGTAACTGACTGATATCTCTTGCTGCTTTTAATATTCTCTGTCTTTTGCCCTTGGCATTTTAATTATGATATTTCTTGGTGTGGTCCTCTTTGGATTCCTCTTGTTTGGGGTTCTCTGCACTTCCTAGACTTGTAAGTCTATTTCTTTCACCAGGTAGGGGAAGTTGTCTGTCATTATTTCTTCAAATAGGTTTTCAATATCTTGCTCTCTCTCTTCTTCTGGGACCCCAATAATTTGAATGTTGGTACACTTGAAGTTGTCCCAGAGGCACCTTACACTATCTTCATATTTTTGGATTCTTTTTTCTTTTTTCTTTTCTGATTGGGTGTTTTTTGCTTCCTCATATTTCAAATCATTTACTTGATTCTTGGGATTCTCTAGTCTACTTTTGAATCCCTGTATATTATTCTTTATTTCAGTCAGTGTATGCTTAATTTCTAACTGGTCCTTTTCCATTTTTTGGCATTCTCACTAAGATCCTTCAAGGTCTCACTAAGTTCCTTGGAGGTTTCTAAAAGATTCTTGAGTAACTTTATAATTGTGCTTTTGAACTCTATATCCAGTAGTTTGCTTTCTCCCATTTCTTTCATTTGTGACATGTTTCTTTGTCTCCACATTTTGGCTGCTTCCCTCTGTTTGTTTCTATGTATTGCGTAACTGCTAAGTCTCCTTGAGTTGATAGAATGGCCTTGTGTAGTAGGTGTCCTATAGGGCCCAATGGCTCAGCCTCCTCAATCACCTGAGATGGACCCTCTTGGTGCACCCCTTTGTGGGCTGTGCACAGTTTTGTTGTAGTTGAGCCTTGATTGCTGTTGGTGTCACTGGGAGGAATGAACGCCAGACCAGTTGGCTGTGGGGACCAGCAGCAACTACATTGGGAGAGTTGCTGTGCAGGAGACACCTTTATGGGGCAGGACTTGCTTTAGTGGGGCTTTGGTGCTCACTGAGTCTGCCCCTTGAGTGTGTCACTTATGGATGTGAAGAGTTATAATCTGGTATGGTCTCACACCTACCACTGGGTACACTTGCTCTTGAATCTCCAAGGAGGTGCAAAGTCAGCCACTGCCTGGTGCCATTTAGCAGGAGCTACAGAGAGATCTGAAGATTCCTCCTCTTTGTATCAGGTTTGGAAGTGTCCATGCAAGGCCCAGCTGTGAAGCAAGGCAGTCTGGTGCTGGTGCCGGCCTTGGGCCTTTTATTGATAGCTTTGGGGCTCCCTGACCCAGCTGCAGCTTGTTTGACAGGTTTTAGGAGAAAGGACAGGCCATTCATATGCAAAAGCCACTGCACACAGGGTGGGGTTGTAAATTAGGTGGGGCAGGGTCTCAGGGACTCTCCAGGGTGGAGTAAACAGAAATGGCTGCCAGTCAGCCCTGCACCGGGGAGATCCCAGCATGGGAACAATGACCACTGTGTGCACCTCCATCTGGAAGAAAGCCGCCCTGAGGTCCTGCCCCAATGCCAGACAGTCTAGTTTCTCCCTGTATGTGTCTGGGTCCCCCAGAGCCTCACCCAGCACTGGAGCTCAGAGCAAGCAGGAGCTTGTAAACTCAGTTCCTGGTGCCAGCCTTTTAAGAGGAGCAGTTGGGTATCCAACAGTCTGTGTGTCACTCAGCCCCAATCCACACTTGTTTTTACAGTCTGTATTTCTTACTGCCTATAAGGACTTCTTTCCCCAGCTCTGGGACCCTGAACTGGGGGGTCTGGTGTAGGGCTGGGACTCCGAGCTCCTCCAGATGCGCAGAGGCGATCTCCCTCCCGATTAAAAAAGTGGCAAACCTGGGTGCTGGACCAGCCCATTCCACGCCTCCACACCTCCTATCAGTCTGTGTGGTTTCTTCTTTACCTCTCTAGTTGTAGTTCTTCCACTCGGTCAGCTTTCCCGCGGTTCTGGATGATAGTTGTTCTGTATTTTAGTTGTAATTTTGATGTGGTTGTGGGAGGCAGCAAGTACAGGTGTTTACCTATGGCGCCATCTTGGTTCCTCCTCTAATTATCCTTTTTTCATAACATCACGTTCCTGTTTTCAGATTATCTCCTTACTACTCTCATGATTGGGAGGTGTGTGTGTGTGTGTGTGTGTGTGTGTGTGTGTGTGTGTGTTTTGTGTTAAGTTTTCTTCTGTTCTCTGATTTGTCTTTGTTTCCTCTAAGTCCAGGTTATTTATTTATTTATTTTTAAAAAAATATTTTTAATTGATTTTTTACAGAGAGGAAGGGAAAGGGATAGAAAGTTAGAAACATCGATGAGAGAAACATCGATCAGCTGCCTCCTGCACCCTCCCCACTGGGGATGTGCCTGCAACCAAGGTACATGCCCTTGACCAGAATCGAACCTAGGACCTTTGAGTCTGCAGGCTAACTCTCTATCCACTGAGCCAAACCGGTTAGGGCTATTTATTTAATCCTGATTAGTCTTAAATTTTATCTTCCATGTTGCTGGTTTTCTCTATTATGTCCACTGATGCTTGGGTTTTCCATTTTTATTTCAGAATGAGGGACTTGGTTGATTATTGTAGTGAGTCTCATCAGTTTTTCTACTGTTGTATGTCTAGATCTCCTTCCTACTGGTGCTCCCTGATGAGAATGAAGTTCTCTGTGTGTGGGCAGGGATTTGCAGGGGCTTGGAGTGAGTCTTTAGTCTGAGAAGCCCACAGTGCCAGAGTAGGGTGGACTGTACCCTGGTGTACAGGGAAGTTCTTTAGCACCTAGAAGTCTCCCCAGGTCATTCATCAATTTTTTTTAGAGAAGAGTGCCCTGATAAGGACGGAGGACAGTGAGGGCGGAGGTCAGAGAAAGGGGAGCTAACTGTCAGGCTTTCTTTATGTAAACAGGCTTATTTAATAGTCAAAGACTTCTAGAAGGGCCTTAACTGAATCTGAACTTGGTCAGTGTCTTTACTCTCTCCCTGCCTAATAGAAAGACCTTGGATTTCCCTAAGACTGATTTCCCTCTTTATAGCTTAGATGTTGTGGATATGAATTCATTTATATACTACAATATATAAATCACATCCTATCTAATCAAAGAGAAACATGGTAATTAGCCATACCTCCGCTACCCTTCCCATTGGCTAATCAGTGAGATATGCAAATTAACTGCCAACCAAGATGGCGGCAGGCAGCTAGGCAGCTGATGCGAATAGGGAGGCTTGCTTGCTCCAGTGATGGAGGAAACCAGGTTCCCCTCCTGCCTTGCCGGCCTCTCAGCTGCAACTCTAAGCAACTAGGCCTTTACTAATATATAAAGCAATCCCAGATGTAGCCACTTTGGGTTGTATTTATAGTTCTCACTTGGATGTCTAAGACTTAAGCTAAATGCTATGAGCTGTCTGTGGAATAACTAAACCTTAGGTGAATGGACAGGCCAAGGTCAAGTAGACCAGCACTATGATGGGAAGAGACTGCTGTGGGGTCCTAGGCTCTGCCTCCATGTGGTTACCTGCCCATTGACAGGCTGTGCTCGCCTTTTAGAACCACACTTTCTCCATTTGGAGGGTGGGTGGCTCTAAGGGTTGAATGAGGTGATGCCTGTAAACTGTTAGCTTCCTGCTTGGTGCATACTACCTGTTAGCCATATCCTCATTCTTAGTGTCCTCTTGGCTGGGTCCTACGCTTGTGGGCTTTAGGGTAGGTGGAGAAGCATTTTCAAGTCCGGTGCTGTCCTTATTTTAGAGGCAGGACCCTGAAGCCTGGGGTCACTTAGCTTTCTGAGCTTTGGTTTTCATATCTGTGTGCCTCAGAGCTGGGCTGTGAGGATGCCAGGCTAATGGGTGGAAAAGCATTTACATGTGCATTTGTAAACATAAGCCATACAGTCGCTAACTGCCCTGTCTGCTCAAAGACTTCTGCATATCTTTATAAAATAACTTTCTGTTTGTATTAATAGAAAAATCAATACTTTCCCTTCTGTAAAAATTTAGATGTATCACATTAAAGAAGCATTGCAGTCACTCATATTCAGGAACATCTGTGTTCACAGGTGTTTCCATGCAGTGGGAACTCACTGGAGTGGGAAGGCCTGGGTTTGCTCAGTGATGAGGTCTGACCGCTCAGTGCTGCCTCCCACAGGCTCACTGAGTGTGACCTTGGGAGCAGAGAAGCCCAGGCTCCAAACACTGACAACAGTTCACTCTGATGAGCTCACCCAGCACTGAGGACTCAGGAGGTCGGGAAGAAGCTATTTTCATTTTTGCATTGTGTAGTTTTGCAGTTCAGGATTGTCTTCATTTGAATTGTATTGTGGGAGGGAGCACACTCCTGCCCTGAGGGAGAGTGTAAAGCAGCTGCTTGTGTCCCCAGGCAGCTCTGGTGTCTGTGACTCCACCTCAAGGGAAAAATAAAAGAACCCCCTGTGGTCACGTTTTGGGGGGGGAGAGGGGGCTTGTTGTGGAATTTTAGTGCCCCTTTCCCTCTCAACCAGGGCATTGCCTGGAACCTTCTTCCTATTAAGTATCTTTTATTGCAAGTCAACACAGATGTCATGTTAGGTCTGTTTAGGGTACTAGTACTGGGATAAATGGCAGTTAATTTTATGAACTTGTATCCAGAGAACTAAATATTCAACTCTCATTTCTTAAATGTAAAAGCTTTTACATGTCTGAGTAGACCATTTGGGGGCTATGGCACAGTGTGGTGGTGAACAGGCAGCAAGGGGCACCTTCAGGAAAACAAACCTGGAGGCAGCCTGCCAGGATCAACCCTGGCTCCACCAGCTGCTGAGTGGGGAACACTGACCAGAGAACTAGACCTTGCTCCCCCACTCATCTGTTCACACCTGTTAGGGCCAGTGTGAGGGTCATGTAATGAGTTAGCATAAACACATCGGACATAGTGGGTGCGTGAGAGACAATGGTGATGACTTAGATTAGGGAGGTGGAGGTAGCGATGAGAGAGGTAAAACCAAGAGGATTTGGTGATGGATTGGATGTGGCTGGTGAGGGAGCGTGGGCTCTGTCCATGGTGCTGATGTACTGTTTGGTGGGGACACTGAAAGTACATCAGCTCTGAAGGGGTGTGGGTTTGCTTTGCTTATCCTACTAGACATCTAACTCATGACTCAAGAAAAGTGCTTTACTTTCATCTGAACTGGGAGGAAATGAGTGAACTTGTGTTACAGGGCCCCCCTCTCACTTCCACACTGCACAATACCAGCCACTGCCATACATGAGCCAGCAGATGTCAGTGACCAACAGAAGATGAATTGTCTCTTTCCCATGGATCTAGTTGGACACTTTTCACTATACCTCTCCCTGTTCTCTTTTGAGAACATAAAACAAAGATTGGAATTTTATACTGAATAACAAGTTATTTTACATAAAAATAATAGAATTTATGAAACCAATATACATCACCTTTCCAAATTGAGAAGTTATAGAACAAATACTAATGCTAAGGACTTGAGTGCTTCTTCAATAAATCTAAGCCTCATCCCAAATAAAAGGCATTTTTGTAAAGCTGATTAACGAGCCACTGCTCTCTTCTAATGCTGGCTGAGTAAGCTCCTCTTGGAACAACTGTAAATTCCAGGCCATGTACAAAAAGCAACCGTCTGAAGGCACCAAAAAGCATCTAAAAGCAGATACTGGAAAGGCATCTGAAATTATTAGTGTGCTCGGGGGTGGGGGGTGGGGGGTGGGGGGGAGGTTCTCTTTATTTCCTCTCTTTTTCATTCATCTGTTTCTTTTTCCAGCCTTGGTGTGTTTCTTGAACATAATCTCACAGACCCTCTGAATCATCCGCAGTGCTGTGGAGCAGGTCTCTGTGCAGTGTGTTTACTGGTTGCTCAGGGTGTTTGTTGTACACACATAACTCCCCACAGTCTGCTAGTGTCACCACTCCAGTTTGCGTCACGAATAGAAAGCTCACCTCCATTTAATTGTCGTTACCCTCTCTCCTTTATAATATAATCATCTCAACTATTTTCCTTCCATACACACACTGAGGACCACATTGCACAGTGTTATAATTTTTGCTTTAATGATCAAGCATAATTTAGAACCCTCAAGAGAAAAGCTGTTGTTCTCCCCTTATGTTTACTCTTCCCATTGTTCTTCCTTCCTTCCTGTTGTTCAGATAATTCTTTTTTTATCCAGTCTCCCTGTTTAGAGAATTTCCTTTGGCCTGTCTTTAAAGATAGGCCTGCTAGCTGCAAACTCTTTCACTCTTTCTTTACCTGAGAATATGTCTGTTTCCCCCCTCACTCCCGAAGGATGTTTTCACTGGACATAAAATTCTGGGTTGGCAGGTCTTTTGTCACTTGACAAATGTCATGCCACTTTCTTCTGGCCTCTGTGGTTTCTGATGACAATCCACTGTCATTTGAATTGTTTCCCTGTTGGTTGGTAGAGCTGGTGTTTCTCTCTCGCTACTTTTGAAATGTTAGTGCTCAGTTTTGGAAAGTTTGTGATGTATCTTAGTATGCACTTCCTGGGTTTATCTTGTTTGAGGTTTGTTCAACTTCTTAAATCTGTAGGTTATGTCTTCTGCCAGATTTGGAGATTTTTCAGCCATTATTTTCTCTGTTACATCTTAGCTCCAAACTCTTCTCTCCTCCGGAACCTTAGAATGAATAAAATGCAGTCTCACCTTGAACACCTGGTAATAATCAGAAGGAGTTTTTACTCCAGGAGTCCAAATTGAGAAAATACACACACACACACACACACACACACACACACACACACACACATATATATATGTATAAAATTTTAAAATATATATTTTAAAAATATATATTTATTTTATATATATTTTAAAAATAAAAAATATATATCTTAAATATATATTAGTGGCCTGGTGCACAAAATTTTGCACATTAAAAAGGAATTAATTAGAGGAAATATTTTAATATTGCTATTTGCCCTTTCTCTATAATAGAAGTGTCAGAGATGAAAGAAAATTAGTAAAATGTATATGAAAATCTCCCTCCTGTCAGAGTCTGAGACACGCTGCAGGACCCAGAGTCAAGTCCCCGCCCACCCACACGTGCCTCGAAATCACACAAGACCCAGACCCAGCCGGCCCCACCCACATCAAGCCCCACAGGACGGGGGGCGCAGCCTCAGGTCCCCCAGTGCACCCTCAGGTCCTCTGGCTCAGGGCAGGGGGTGCGGCCTCAGGTCCCCCGGCCCTGTCACAAGGGTGTGAGGGCGCGAGGGTACGATGACCATTTGCTTATTAGCTCTTTATTATATAGGAGATTTTATATATATATATGTATATATATATATATATATGTATGTATATATATGTATATGTATATATATAAATTTAGGAGTTTAAATAAATTCATGTATATTAAGTATTGAAGGAAAAGGGGACTTTCTTATGTGGAAAAGCCCTGGGCTGCCCCTAGGATACTGCTAACTGCCTACCAGTATGGACTTGGAGGGGATTGGATTGAATTTTACCTAAAATGATCTGTTTGGAGTAATTTCTAATTACTTTCAAATCTTAATTTTAGAAGTACTGTAACCACTGAGCCAAACCCGCCAGGGCAACAACTTTAATGGACTCTACCACAGAGAATATGAAATTATTACATCTTTTTGGATCACTCTTTTCATGACTACATTTTAAAATAGTGTATTACATATAGCAATTTTAACAAAGTTGCATAAAAACAGTGATCCGATTGTATCAAACAAATGAAAATGACAGAGAAAACTGGAAAGAAACACATTGTGATGTTAACAATGATTGTTGCTGGGTGGACCACTGCTTATTCTTTCTTAAAATTTTTTAAATATCTTCCAACTTGTTAATACAGTGACATTTTAAATCTCTCAACATTTTAAAATACTCAGAGTGCCTTTTAAAAAAATATATTTTATTGACTTCTTACAGAGAGGAAGGGAGAGGGATAGAGAGTTAGAAACATCGATGAGAAAGAAACATCAATCAGCTGCCTCTGGCACACTCCCCACTGGGGATGTGCCTGCAACCAAGGAAAATGCCCTTGACCGGAATCAAACCCGGGACCCTTGAGTCTGCAGGCCGACGGTCCATCCATTGAGCCAAACCGGTCAGGGCAACAGAGTGCAGTTTTTTTTTTTTTTGTAATCTCCACCCAAGGATGATTTTCTCATTTTTTAAAACAAGTTTTTATTGATTTTAGAGAGGAAAGGAGAGGGAAAGATAGAAACATTAATGCTGAGAGAGAATCATTGATTGGCTGCCTGCTGCATGCCCTACACTGGGGATTGAACCCACAACCTGGGCATGTTCCCTGACCGGGAATCAAACCATGACCTGCTGGTTCATAGGTTGATGATCACCACTGAGCCATGCCAACTGGGCTCCACTGGTTTTTAGAGAGAGTGGAAGGGAGGGAGAGAGGGAAAGCAAGACAAACATCAATGTGAGAGACACACATCGATTGGCTACCTCCTGCACTTGCCCCAAGCTGGGGTCAGGGATGGAGCCTGCAACCAAGGTATATGCCCTTGACTGGAATTGAACCTATGACCCTTCAGTCTGGGGAACCAACACTTTATTCATCTGAGGGCTGATATTGTAACAACTTAGCAACACCAGCTAAGGCTCATTTTTATAATAGAAAATGTAAATCTTTAAAAACACTTCAAAATTGAGCCTTTGTCCCCAAATATGCTCTGCATATTCTTCATGCACCACAAGAGGGCACAAAAGAGGCAGGTTTGATCAGAATTCAGCCAGGGTCCCTATATGCAGCTGCATGTTCTTGGTGCACCACAAAAGGGTGCAGAAGAGACAGCTCCCATCAGGAATTCAGTCTTTAGTCCCCACATGAGGCCGCATATTCTGCATGCACCACAAGAGGGCGCAGAAGAGGCAGTTCTGTTTATTAATTCAGCCTTTGGTCCTCACATGGAGCTGAATGTTCTCTGTGCACCACATGAGTGTGTCAAAGAGGCAGCTTTGATGAGGAATTCAGCATTTGGTCTCCAAGCTATACTGAGCAATTCAGTCTCAGGAATCCACAGAATCTTATTTATGCTCACATCATTGCCTCGGTCTATATCTTTCCATCAGTTGGAAAATTATACACACACACACACACAAACACACACACACACACATATATACACATCTAAAAGTCTATATAGATAGACATAGATAGATAGATAGATAATTTGGCAGAAATACAGTACTACGCGTTGGCACTGTAAGCTAGCTAGGTGTCTGTAGCAAAACAAGAGTATTTTGTGAGGGCATTGAGGACACCTCTGCCATGTGACACCTTTAAACACAGCCAGGACTCCCTTTCACTGTAGAGAGGCTCTGCAGGGAGCTTTGGGGTTTGTGCTTCTGGAGTGGCGTGGCCGCAGACAGATCCAGGGGCACTGTCCCCATGCTGCCCAGGCCCGCACATTCCTTCATGTGGAGCTGATCCCAATGGGACAGGAATGTGGGGGTGTCTGCATTCTTAATCTCTGTATTGACAGTCTGCCCCAGCATCAACAGCCTCTTCTATTTGAGGACCCCCTACCTGAGGGGCACAGCCCCACCCCCACTCTAGGAGCTCGCCTTCCCAGCTTGCCTTGCAGTTGGAAGAAGGCACAGGACTCTGCAGAGCCAATTAGATATGTGAGAAGCTAGTGCCCATGAGTGAGAGGCTGTGACTACTCATGGCCACTCCAGACACTGAGCTATGCCCAGGCACTGGGGACACACAGGAGCGTTGTGAGCGTGGTGTGTCAAGTTGGTGAGTAAGAGACAGTCATGGGGCAAACAACGAATAAACAGGAGTGCTTGGTGTCCAGCAATTTCCCAGGGATGCTATGTCTGCAGGGGATGTTTTATTGTGGCTCAGATGGCAGGTACTAGAAACCTCTGGGATGCTTAGGGCAATGAAAGCGACGTGGGGAGGAGGAGTAGCTGCGGAGGGAGCTCTTGAAGAGCTTCTGGAACCGGGACCCACACAGGAGTTTGGGTTGACAAAGGTGTAGCTGAGGTGTTGTTGGGTAGAAAGATGCTCCGGTTCATTTCAACTTACTGGTCAGTTTGTCACCACACAAAAGACTTGTGAATGAGTCTGCTCAAGTTAATTTATTTTATAGCGATGACAGAGCAGTAATGCAGTCATTTCCTCCATAAGTATATTTTTTCTTGTTGTTAATTCTCACCAGAGGATATTTTTCCATTAATTTTTAGAGTTTAAGGGGGGGGGGCAGAGAGAGAGCGAGAGCGAGAGAGCGAGAGAGAGAGAGAGAGAGAGAGACATTGATGTGACAGAGACACATCAATTGGTTGCCTCCCACATGTGCCCTGATGGCCGGGGAGTGAACCTGCCACCCTGGTATGTGCCCTTGACTCGGAATCAAACCAGAGACCCTTTGGTGCATGGGTTGATGCTCTAACCACTTAGCCACACGGGCAAGACCTGCAAGTGGCTTTTGAGTGAGGACAATGATTGCTACTCAGTGCCCCCATTCTCCAGAGCAGGAACTTCAGGTTTCTGGGTAGTCCTGCCCCGGAGCTCCCCAGTCCTCCTGCCTTGCTTACCCTCCAAGAGGATGAGATGCTTCAGAGAAAAAGGAGCCAGACTGGGGGAGACCATCTGACCACATTCTGAGCCTTTTGCAGAGGCCCGGCCCTGCTTCCCCCTTGCTCCCCTCCCATGCAGCTCACAAAGTGATGCCCAGGTTCCCTGCACAGTAACCAACAGCCAGCCCTGCAGGCGTGAACACGAAGGACATCCCCCATCTCCTTCAGGGACAGCGCAGTGATGTGGGCAGTGAACCAAAAACCGTCCGTTCAGTGAGTGGACACATTCCACCAATGTCCGTGAAGCCGAGCTCAGTGGGTAAAGGGGACGTGTGGTCACTGCAGAGAAGGGTCCCGTTACCTGAGGGGGTCTGTGTCCCCATCCACTTCCTAGGGAAGCCGTTCCCTGTTACAGCCTCATCACTGAAGCCCTGAGTCCCACCGCACAGGCCCCCCGCCTCCCTCTAGCAAATGGGCTGCGAAGTGCCAGGTGGTTCTTGGCCAGAGCGTGGGGCCCGGGTGGGCGGACAGGTCGGGAGGCGCTGGCGCGGCTGGCACATCTGATGGACAAACACACCCAGAAGCCAGAGTCCAAAACTCTGGGGCGGGGCGGAGGAACGTGCCTGCGTTTGACAAGCAACTCAGAAAAAAAGGTGGAACAGGTTTTAAAAGAGGAAAATAACCAGAGCGAAGCAGGCCTTCCGCGGGACAGAGTGCACCTCGGACAGACAGAAGGAAGCCCCAGTGCCGGGCTTGCCGTGAGAGGCCCTCGCCTCCCCTGGGCCGGGCCCGCCCCTGGCCCTGCAAACCAGGGAGCCTCGGCCTGGGCCGCCTGCTCAGACCAAGGCCACGTCTGGTCACTAACGGGTGGCGTGACATGAAGAGCTGTGAGGAGGCAAACAGTGCCGGGCACGGGCCGACTTTCCAGGGACCAGTGTTCCCGGCGGCCCTGGGCGGCGATGCTCTGCGGAGAAGCGCAGGTTCCTGTCGGAGGAGGGGTCAGGCGGTGTGTGCACCTCCGCACCCTGCGCCCCAAACCTAATGATTCTCAGGGCGGAAACGCTCAACTTGGTTCGGGTGTTGGCTGCCTTCAAAGATGAGAGCGGTGACTTCCCAGACTTCGCGCTTGGCAACAGCCCGAATTAAACACCCAACTCGGAAAAGCACTTTGGGGCCTTCTCTGGCTCAGACTCAAGGAAGTCACGGATCCATGGAGCCTGGTGATGTCCCAGATCCAGCTCAGTCCAGGCCTCTCGGACGCCGCCCCTGAATAGCATCCCATCTGGTAGCTGGGATGCAGCGGCTGAACATGCCCAGGGCGCCCCGCCCGCCAGGCCGCCTTCCCATCCCTGCTCTGCCCCTGCTGCTCTCCTCTCTGCCCCTGGGAGAGTGAGGGCCCTTCTCCCACTGCTACTTTCAAAACCAGGTCAGCATCTGCGCTGACAGTGCAAAGGCCACCTCATCCCATGAAAGGAGATTCCCGTAGAAACACAAACTCCTGTTTAATTTAAAAACAGTGAAAAGGTTCATTATTAAAAAAAGAAAATCTAGTCTCTTGGCACAGAAAGAAGAGATGGAGACAGCGGAGGTGATGGGTGACACTCTACCCTCAGTCCACCTTGCGGGTGCAAGGGCCTTCCTTCCCGTTTACTTCTGTCCCTGCCCGCCAGGGGTCAGCCGTGCCAGGCCCGCCCAGTGGCTCAGGGGCAGTGGCCCACCGTGAAGGAGGTGCCACCAACAGGCCACACAGCCGAGCCGTCTGCTTCTATGGCTTCCTCAGTACCAGCTGGTTTGGGACAGGCTCCTGGGGTCACAGTGCACCCTCTTCAGTTCCCTCCCAGGGCTACAGAGGGGGCTCCCGGGGAGATCCCACATTGTCCCCCAGCCAAGAGCCGGACTTCTCCCTCCGCCGAGGAAATCCCGCTGGTCCACGGGTCTGCCCGCCGCCCCCCTCCCCCCGCAAAGGGAACGGCTCCCTAGAATATTTTAAAATATGAAACCACACAAAGCTGTCTGTCTGATGGCTATTTTAGGATTTTAAAATAAAAATATTTCCCCCCAAAAATACTCCGGGCTCTCTTTAAGTCATTTTTCTTTCCTCCTGTAAAGTCACCCTGCCCTGCCTTCCTACATAAAACACTTATTTTGCGCCCAAAGTGCCCTCAAGACCTAAGATCTGAAACAAGTATGATAAAGGGGAGCAGGCAAGGGAGAGGGCGAGGGGGAGAGGGGAGGGCCGAGAAACCTTCCAGCAAAGATTTTGTCATGGTGTCCCCAAGGCCGCATCAACAGCAAATCAAGACACGCTAATGGTGGAGGGACAGGCAATGAGGAAGGGGAAGAGGCCCCATCCTGGACGCAAGGCCCAGTGAACAGGGTTCCAACAGAAAAGCCACCTGACAAAGAAGGTTGTGTGAAACGGGGGCGCTGGGATCACAAGCCCCGCATTTCCCGGCACAGGCTGGGCTTTGACCATCCTTGGCGAGGGCGACGGCAGTGGCCTAATTGTTAGGGCGACACGCAGCCCGCGGGCAGAGCTCTTCCACCCCCGTTCGGTTATCGCAGCCTTTTCCGCTTTTCTTCTCTTTTGCCACAGCTTTCCCCCCCCCAGTCTCAGCCCTCAGAGCCTGTCTGGGTGGGAACCAAACTGGGACCATCCCGCTGGAGGCGTCACGCTTTCCAAGCAGATGTCCCTGTGGAAACCACCCTCCCACCTCTGAGACAATTATGTGTGTTTGAAACTTTCTGACAAGAACTAGGAAAGATATAGGCGCCCAGGGCCCAGGAGGAGCTGACTTCAAAGTCCACGCCCACACGCCACGCCCGTGCAGTTTGGAGCCAACAGGATGCCCCCCACCCCCACCCCACCCCACGCGAACTGCTGGTGGGTTCGAATTCTCTTCTCTTTCCTGCAACATTCCGTTTACTTTCGCAGATCTAAAACACACACCTGCAAGGAAACAGAGAGCCCCCGTTACCTTCAAACAACACACAGAACCCAGGTTGGCAAATTACATGGCCCATGGACCAAATCAGGCCCGCCCTCTATGCTTTATAAATAAAGTTTTATTGGCACACAGTCTAGAACATTCAGAGAAGCTATGCTATACCTGAGGGGCCGAGCCTCTGACCAACCGGGAAATAACGCAGAGGCAGTGGCCATCGGCAGGTGTCACAGCCCAGACGCCTAGAGGCAGGGCCAATGACAACTCAAGCCTGTGCTCATGGCCTCTGGGAACACGTGGGGGCTACAGGACACTCGGCCAGCCCTCCCACCACCCCCGCCTCACAGAATCACAGGGCCCCGGGACCCAGGAGACCTGTGGAAGGCAGGTCATACCTTTACCAGCAGAGGGTCAGGCTGGGGGCACAAATGTGGGGCTGAGGCAGGAGCAAGGTTCTCAGCCTCTGCCCTGGGGATCAGCTGCCTGGGGTTTCCCCTTTCGGCCCCACTCCTCCTCCCCCCAGCAAACCCTGGTGCTGCTTACAGAGGCGTTGGACGCGCTGGTGCCCACTTTGTCCCCTCGGGCGTTCCAGCAGACCTCAAAGATGCTGCCAGTGCCTCGGTAGCTGTGGGCGAGCCTCCCACTCTGCAAAGCAAAACAGTGGTCAGGAGCTAAGGGGGTGGAAACTGGGGGGGAGCAAGGCCACAATCTACCTATAGCCACCACCGGTAGCTATGACACACACTGACCACCAGGGGGCAGAGCTCAACACAGGAACTGCCCAGCGAGGGCCCTCTCCTACTCCAGGACCCCTTGGGGGATGTTGGACTGCCGGTTTCGGCCTGATCCCCACAGGCCAGGCTGAGGGACCCCGTGCGCCGGGCCTCTAGTATTATATACATACTTGTACTTAGAGAGGGCATCCTCTTATTGAGGATCAAAGAGGTTTGTGGACAGAGCGGGTAACGATTAAGGAACCAGCTCTGGGCAGTGGACTTCCCCAAACCAGTTTTAAGTGCAATAGAGAAAATAAACCTTAGCTACTGGACAGAGAGGCCATATAGCCTCAGAGGCCAATCCAGAAACACTGCCACCCTGAGGCTGAGCCACAAACTGATTCTTAGCTAAACACAAATTAAGGCAGTCTGGGACACAAATACGGCCTGCTTTAAAATCAGGAATGTGGTTTACAACACGGAGGAACAGTGTATCGCAGGGGAATTCAACACTCTCCTGAATACCTGGCAGGACTAAGGCGAGTCATACTGAAGAGTAGAAGAACCGAAGGACCTTCACTACTGCAAATTTTTATCCATTTTTTTATTCTTTTCTCACCTTTTAACAGAGAAACCAATTTTTTTTCTTTTTCCATCACCTGATTTTACCCTTTTAATTACTACATTTTTATCTTTAACCAGTATTATTACTGCTACCATTTACCATTTTGTTTAAAGTGCCATTTTATTTTCTCTTTATTTTATTTTGGGATTAGTGTTCTCCATTCTATTTTCATCGTTCCTTTAGCATCATTTTTCTCTACCTCAATTTTACCTCTATGCTAGAACCCTCTTCCTCACTTTTCCCCTTTTAGTGTCCTGTTTCTCTTACCTTATTTCTGCTTTAGAATATCCCTATTCCTTCTTTTTATCCCCTTTCAAAATTTCACCCTAGTTATATATCCTATTTCCAATCCACTGTTCTAAATCCTTATACACCTCTCCCTTATCTTTCTTCACTATCCAAATTTTTTTCTTTTATCTTTCTATTGTTTTGTTGCTGTTTGCTTGATTGTTGAGTATATTGTTTGTGTGTGTGTGTGTGTGTGTGTGTCTGTATGTGTGTTTTTTTAGGATTGATCGTGAGGTTTTTTTCTTTTTCTTTTTCTGCTGGTTCCCCCCCCCCACCCCCACCCCCCGGTTATTTTTTGCTTCTGTTTTCCCTTGCCTCACTTGATATTATAGGTTGTTTGTAGTTTGCATTCATCTCCAGGGATCTGTTGCTGGAATTTGTTGGGATTAGTGGCAGTTCTATCGGAGTTTTCTCCTCATATAAATAGTCTCTTCCCCTCTTCTACTTCATTCTCACTTTTTGCTCTTTTTTGTCTTTTTTCCCCCTCCTTTCCCCCCAATTTCATTTGTGCACTCCTTTTATTTATTTTTTTCTTTTCTTTTTTCTCTTTTCTCTTTTTCTCTTCTTTGTTCCTTATCCCCTAACTCTCTTAACTCAGCATTTGACAAAATCCAACACCCATTTTTGATAAAAACTCTCAGCAAGGTGGGAGTAGAGGATCATACCTCAACATAATAAAAGCCATATATGACAGGCCCACAGTCAACATCATACTCAATGGACAAAAACTAACACCATTTCCCCTAAGAACAGGAACAAGACAGGGATGCCCACTCTCACCACTCCTGTTCGACATAGTACTGGAAGTATTAGCCATTGCAATTAGACAAGAAGAAGAAATAAAAGGCATGCAAATTGGAAAAGAGGAAGTAAAACTGTCCTTATTTGCAGACGACATGATATTATACATACAAAACCCTAAAGACTCCAGCAAAAGACTACTAGACTTAATACATGAATTTGGCAATGTAGCAGGATACAAAATTAACCCCAAGAAATCTGAGGCATTTCTATACACCAATAGCGAACTTTCAGAAAGAGAGACTAAAAAACAATCCCATTTACCATCACACCAAAAAAATTAAGCTACCTAGGAATAAACTTAACTAAAGAGGTAAAAGACCTCTATTCAGAAAACTACAGGACGTTGAAAAAAGAGATAGAGGATGACATAAACAGATGGAAGAACATACCGTGTTCATGGATTGGTAGAATCAACATCATTAAAATGTCCATACTACCCAAAGCAATCTATAAATTCAATGCACTTCCCATTAAAATACCAACGGCCTACTTCACGGATCTAGAACGAACTCTCCAAAAATTCATCTGGAATAAAAAAAGACCCTGAATAGCTGCAGCGATCCTGAGAAAGAACAAAGTAGGTGGGATCTCAATACCAGATATCAAGCTGTATTACAAAGCCACTGTTCTCAAAACTGCCTGGTACTGGCATAAGAACAGGCATATAGATCAATGGAATTGAATAGAGAGGCCAGAAATCGGCCCAAACCAATATGCTCAATTAATATTTGACAAAGGAGGCAAGAACATACAATGGAGCCAAGATAGCCTCTTCAATAAATGGTGTTGGGAAAATTGGACAGATACATATAAGAATATGAAACTAGACCACCAACTTACACCATACACAAAAATAAACTCAAAATGGATAAAGGACTTAAATGTACGACGGGAAACCATAAAAATTCTAGAAGAATCCAAAGGCAACAAAATCTCAGACATATGCCGAAGCAATTTCTTCACTGATACAGCTCCTAGGGCACTTGAAACTAAAGAGAAAATGAACAAATGGGACTACATCAAAATAAAAAGGTTCTGCACAGCAAAAGAAACCATCAACAAAACAACAAGAAAGCCCACTGCATGGGAAAACATATTTGCCAATGTCATATCTGATAAGGGCCTAATCTCCAAAATTTATAGGGAACTCATACAACTCAACAAAAGGAAGATAAACAATCCAATCAAAAAATGGGCAAAGGATCTAAATAGACACCTTTCAAAAGAGGACATTCAGAAAGCCAAGAGACATATGAAAACATGCTCAAAGTCACTAATCATCCGAGAGATGCAAGTCAAAACAACAATGAGGTACCATCTCATACCTGCCAGGCTGGCTATCATCTACAAATCAACAAAGGACAAGTGCTGGAGAGGATGTGGAGAAAAAGGAACACTCGTGCACTGCTGTTGGGAATGCAGACTGGTGCAGCCACTATGGAAGACAGTATGGAGTTTCCTCAAAAAACTAAAAATGGAACTCCCATTTGACCCTGTGATCCCACTTCTAGGAATATATCCCAAGAAACCAGAAACATCAATCAGAAAGGATATATGCACCCCTATGTTCATAGCAGCACAATTCACCATAGCTAAGATCTGGAAACAGCCTAAGTGCCCATCAGTAGATGAATGGATTAGAAAACTGTGGTATATCGACACGATGGAATACTATGCTGCTGTAAAAATGAAGGAACTCTTACCATTTGCAACGGCATGGATGGAACTGGAGAGCATTATGCTAAGTGAAATAAGCCAGTCAATGAAGGAAAAATACTACATGATCTCACTCATTCATGGATAATAAAGACCATTATAAACTTATGAACAATAACAGATACAGAGGCAGAGCTGCCTCAAACAGATTGTCAAACTGCAGCAGGAAGGCCGGGGAGGGTTGGGAGGCAGGGGGGAGGGGG